>NW_027513354.1:0-215034 GCF_048772815.1 Callospermophilus lateralis | reverse complement strand
CTATACTCACACTTCTTCCTAAACGTACTGACCATCTTCCTAATTCTATCAACTATCCCTATTTGACTGGATGTTCTCTTTTACATTCAATCATCCTAGTTAATGTCAGGCGAGCTTTGCAGGAGGAGACCACCAATAGACTATCTCATGCAACAGCCAAAGTTTATTGACTGACCAGCATGCTGGTGCTCAGAGCTCACTTGAATAGAGCAGACAGCCCTGAGAATAGCTTAAGTAGAGATTATATACTTTACCTGGAGAGGGCAGGGAGGGAAGTTTATTGATGGATCAAGGCGAGTGGGCGATTAGCGTGGAACTGGGTCAGGGAGCACATTCTGCAGTTTGGCAGTTGGGGACAGCACATACTGGGAACAAGATTTGCAAGTATCTCTCAAGATTTCAACAGTGTTTTGTTAAGCATACAGAAAAACAGGAAGTGACAAGTACCTATTTTATTAACCTTTTATTCCCCAATTCTTCTTCTGGCTACTTTTAATCATAAAAATGATCATTGGGGGTGTCACATTCTATGTCTGCTAGTGGGGTATTACCTTAAGTTTAACTCGTCCAATTTGAGCCTGGAGAAAAGAAATTACACGGTTGAGAAAACAGGGTTTTATAGTTAGCAATAATATGAGGATTATTTTTGGACCGGCCAGGGTTGATAAAAACGTAGTTAACCAGGGGGACTGTGTGAACCAAGACTCAAACCACCCTTTTTGGGCCTCTTTCTATCGTTGATGCTCTTCAAGACGTCTTTTTAATTTACTCATACATTTTATTACAACTCCAGTATGCTCGGCATACAAACAACATTCTTCCCTCAATGGAGCACAAAGGCCCCCTTCTCTCATGAAGAGCAGGTCCAACCATCGAGTATTCTGAAAAACAACTTCAGAGAGAGAGGTTAAAGATTCATGCAAAGCTCTGATGGAGGTTTCTAATATCTTCGTTTTGGTCTATTGCTGTCATATTTTTTGTCATTTGTTGAGTCCCATGGACAAAGGCAGTAGTTCCCGTGCCCACCAGTGCAGCAATTCCTATTCCTAATAGGATGGCTAAAGGGAGGGATATATATTTTCAGTGGAACAGGGTTGTATGCCCCCCTATTTGATCTTCAAATGAACCTGTGTCGTGATAGAGCACTCTGGGAAACATCTGCACCATTACACAATTAATCACATCTGTTGACCATTTCATGAAAACATAAGCAGTGTTTAAGTATATAGAATTATGCTGTAGTAGGGACAGACAAGGCAAGGCACCTAAGATAGCAGTGAAGACAGGGAAACTGTCCTATTTGGTTGCAACCGGATTCAGAGGGCATTGATTCTGTTGTAATCAAGTAATCCTCTGAAACCCAAGTTGAGGTAGTTTCAGAATTTTGTACCCAACATTTAAGGGAAGGGGCTCAGAAGTTCACAGTCTGCAGAAGTTGAAAAAAGCAGTTTTTGTTTCTGTTTTTTTCCTCAGTTCTGGGCAAGTTAACTTTTCAAGGACACCTGGGAAGGTAAGAGCTTTTTCTTCCCTTTCTTATTTTCCCCCT
This sequence comes from Callospermophilus lateralis, assembly GCF_048772815.1. NCBI lineage: Eukaryota > Metazoa > Chordata > Mammalia > Rodentia > Sciuridae > Callospermophilus > Callospermophilus lateralis. Next base: position 213,488 of record NW_027513354.1, on the reverse strand, counting down.
GCCAGCTGTTACCACGGAGCCCAGTTGCTAACTTCTTTAACTTAGAAATGTAGCCATCTCTCTGAAGCCCCAGGTCAAGGCCCAAGGCTTTTTTCACATATTTTTGTGAAAAACTAGAAAGAGGGTGTCTAGCTGAGGATTGCTGATTTTTTTAGCCAGTGGCCAAGTAGAACAGGGCAATATGAAAAGAGGAAGTTTAACTACATTGAACTCTTTTACAGGGACTCTTTTCATGAAAGTCCAAAACTCAGCCATGGTGAAGACTTCTGGAGAAGGTCAGTTAAGACTTTTCAGTGGGCCTGGTACAGAAGGGGAAGACAGGGAAGGTGGGGCTGAGAGCAGCTCCGAGGATCTGAGAATGAGGAAGGAGGGATGTAAAAGAATAATTTGAGAAATGGTTTGGGATTTTCCTAGCAACAAAAACTTGAGCAGTAGAACAGGTAGAGCAGAGGGGAAGACGGGAGTGAGTATCCCAAAACGCATGTGAGGGACTTTAAATTCTTAGTAAACTGTTTTCAGTGATGACAAAGCAACTTTAAAGGCCATTTTTATTACATCTTGAATAGTGGTCTGAGGACTCTCCTCAGCTGGTTTGAGCTTTGGGTTAGCTGAAAAGAGGACCTGGTGGGACCCAGTGTGGGCACTGACAGGAGAAGAGAGGAGTGAGTGGGTGGAGGGGTACTTCAGTAGCTGCTAACTCAGCAAGGGGGCAATGGTCTGAGAACCAGCGAAGGTTCGGGTTTTTGATCTATTAATTGGAGGGAAGAAATCAGGTTTCTGAAGTGGGAGTGACAGCAGAGACTCTGGAGCAGAAGGCTGAAGGTGAGGATCTATTGGATAAGCAGAGTTCAGGATGTGAGTGAAGGAGGGAAAAGGCCTCCACATAGGGGAATCTCCTTTCACCCTTTTGAGCACTTGCAGATGTTAAAAAGGTCATGCAGAATTTGAAGATCTAGAGACCCCTCTGGGAGACATTGGTTTTTGTTATCTAATTCATAATATGGCCAATGCTGTGCACTGAATTTGATGAGGAGTTTGGGTTCCATCAGGCAGCCCCTGTATGCTCACATCCCCATTACTTACAGAAGAAGTCGGCTTTCCCCCCCACACACTCATGGCTGTTTGTGGCTTTGATGGTCGGTCGGGCAAACATAGTAATCTAGGCTAGCCAACCTGCATCTTTCTCGTGTGTCCCTACATCCATAATGTTTGTTTCCATTATCTATGGTACGGAAGGGATTTAATGGAATTTTAGTGGAATCCTCTTCATCAGGAATATCCCAATAGGAAAGACCTATAGCCAGCTGACAAATGTCTGGGTAAAGTGATGGTCACCAGGTACCTAAGGGGGCTGTATGCAAGATAGATTATACATCTTTTCCAGTAGAATTTGTGATCAGCCATCGCTGCTGCACGGGCTGATGAGGGTTAGGACTACTTGTTGCCAAGGGGAGATTCTATAGCCTTATCCACATGGTGAATATGCAATTTGAAAGTGTTACCAGTCTTTTCCAGTTTCTAGCCAGAGTGTGGACAGGGCGCAGGCTTGAGATGAGAGGCATGGATCCAGGAAGTGATTCTGTCTACATTTACCACTGTAGATGTTATAAGTAGCACCTGGTATTGTCCTTTCCAGCCGGGTTCCAGGGATGACACCTGATATCGTCTTACGTAGATGAAGTCTCTTACTTGATATCGATGTGGAGTCCCCTCGTCCCCAGTTTGGTAGGCAGTGGCCAGCTGTTTCCACAGGTATCACTGAGTTCTTTCAAGAGTTTAAGTCTGTCAAGCAAGGGGGTGTGGAAGGGATCGCTAGGTCTTACAGTTGGGCTTAGGTCACTTACTGGAGGAGAGGCACCCTAGAGAATTTCACAGGGGATGAGGTTACTCAAAAAAACAGAGGGAGTATTTCTTGCATGAAACATTGTATATGGCAGGAGCATAGTCCAATCTTTTATGCTGGTCTCTAAGCTTAATTTCATTAAGGCCTCTTTAATGCTTCTATTCATTCTTTCTACCTGTCCTGAACTCTGGGGTCTGTTAGCACAATATAACTTCCAATTAATCCCCAGGTTCCTGGCTAACCCCTGACTTACCTGAGCCACGAACGCCGGTGCATTATCAGACGGTATTACCTTAGGCAGGCCGTGTCTTTGAAAAATATCTTCCAGGATCTTCTGGACCACCTTTTGTGCTGTTTCTTTTATTTTTTCTTTTCTTTTTTAGGGGGGAAAGATTCAATCCATCCTAAAAATGTATCTACAAAGACTAGGAGATATTTATGTCCATACCTTGCTGGCTTAATTTTAGTAAAGTCAACTTCCCAGAATTGTCCTGGTCTGGATCCTTATAGGTGCTTTCCTGCAGGAAGCTTGGAAGGGTAAGCATTAACCATTTGATGGACTTGACAGGCTTTTTTTACCCATTCAGCTATTTCTTTTTGCTGTGAGTCATTTAGTGGAAAACTCTGTTCTTGATACTTCAGAAATACCTGCAGTTTCTTTTAACCAAGGTGAGTGAGTTGATGTGCATTTTCTACTGACATAGTTAGAGCTGTGATTATAGGAGTTTTTACTGAAAGATTTAGAAATTCCACTTGGGGGCCTTCAGGGTGAAAAGTTATTTTGGCCCGGAGCTTGGTGAGCAGATCTCTGCCCATCAATGGGGCCCGGCATTCTGGGATTACTAGGAAGGAGTGATCTATTTTTCCTTTCCCCAGGTCCATGATCCTCTTAGTTGTCCAAGCCAGATATTTACTGCCATTAGCCCCTTGAACTAGAGACCTTTTATTTGATAGAGGGCCCAAGGTGGTCTTAGGGGTGAGTATATTGCCCCTGTATCCACTTCAAAGTTTACTGGGGTCCCCTCCACTTCAAAAGTTGCCCTGAACTCAGGGAGGGGATCTGAGCCGCGACTTTCTTAGTCATCCTCCAGAGTCAGAATGGCTGACTGGCATGGTTTTCTCTTTCTACGGCACTCTTTGGCCCAGTGTCCTTTTTTTTTTTTACAGTAGGCACATTGTTCTGAGGCCAGGGGTGGCCTCTGGCATGGGACCAGGTATCCATTCCTGTCTCCCTGTTTCTTAATTTCTGGCCCTTCTGTTGTTGTGACCAGGACCTTAGTCAACACCTTAGTCTGTCTTTTGTTTGTTTTTTCCTCCCTTTGCTCCCTTGTCTTCCTCAGTTTCCTCTTAAGGTATACTTTCTTGCCTTCTGTGACTAAGTCTCTCAAAGTCATATCTTGTAATCCATCTAAGCATTGTAACTTTCTTTTAATATCCAGGGCAGCTTGCCCAATAGAGGCCATCCTGACAGATGTCTTTTGATCCTCTGCCTGAGCATCGAAAGGAGTATATCTCCTATATGCCTCCCTAATTCTCTCTAGAAACATAGAGGGAGATTCATCAGGCCTTTGAATAATCTCTCTTACCTTGGCCAAATTAGTTGGTTGCCTAGCGGACACTCAGATGCCCACTATTAGAACCTGGCCATAAGTGGACAGATGCATTCTAACTTCAAAGGTGTTGGTGTCCCATTTGGGTTGTTTCAAGGGAAAACCAGCTTTGATTAAGTTGGGAACATGTGTTGGTCTCCAATCTGGCCCGAGGATTTTTTTTCTAGCTTCCAGGAGAATTCTCTTTTGTTCCTCTGTCATAAAGAGAGTGTCTAGGAATTGTTGACAGTCATCCCAAGTATTCAGGTGTGAAAACATCAATGACTCAACCAGACCTGTGAGCCGGGTGGGGTCCTCGGAAAAAAAGGGATTGTGATTTTTCCAGTTATATAGGTCTGAAGAGGAGAAAGACCAATATTTGTCAGCTTGCATTTTCCCCCCATGGCCTTCGTCAATCAATGGTCCATAGGGACATAGGGGGAGCATCACGGGAGTTCCAGGGTTTTCAATCATTCGAAGGCAGCGAGTTCCCTCAGCCGGGCCAGCTTCCTCCTGGGGAGGTGGGGCTGTGTGTGCTGTGGGGGAGTTATCTGGAGGGCGCAGGGCCAGCTTAGCTTCCTCCAATGGCGGAGAGGCTGAGTCAGCGGCAGGGGAATCACTTAGAGGGGGTTGGTGGTTGGGGGATGAGGGCAGGGTATGAGGAGGGGGATGAGAGTCCAGTAGAGTCAAATCTTGTGACTCAGGGAGAACAGAGGGTGGTGGAGGAGGAGGAGCAGAGGGTTTGAGAGATCATGGGGGAAGCAGTACCAGCAGGGAAAGGGACAAGGAAAGGCTTCACCCATGGAAGAGGAGACTTGCAGAGGTCCTGCAAAGTTAAGATACATGGCTGTTGATCAGGATGGCTATGTGTGCGCAGCTGAAAGACAATATCTCTGACTTTTTAAATTAGTGGGAAGTATAAAGATGCTTCTAGGGGCAATCCGACTTGAAAGGTGAAACATTCTGAGGCACAGACAGTCTGGCAAGTCTGCAGTTTTACAGAAAAAGAAAGATTCTGAGCCCTTAAGCGAACTTTGGTCCAGTGATCAAGGGTCAGGGACAGAGACATTGAAGTGCTCTGTCCCATATTGAAAGATACACAAACAGTGAATGCAACAACACACAACACAGACAAGACAAGACAATAAAGACAGGCAATGGACGTCCAAAACTGAGACCAGGACTGCGTAGCAGGCAAAATCCTATGGGCTGGCAATACCGAATCTGAAACAAAATATCACTGAGTCGAGGAGACAATTGTTCCTCGATTTCTCGAGTCCTCGGTGGCATACCCCAATACCATTATTCGTGCAGCAGACTGATTCCTAACCCAAATCGAACATGTTATCAACCCTAACCATACATTGTTACCTCAATCTAACTTTACAGAAGAGCACGGACAGAGTTGGTCTTACAATCCAGGAATGTAGGGGATCTTCCACCTGCTGAGAACCTCAAAGATCCATGCAAAAATGATCCCTGAAGAAGATGTAGGCAGCTTTAAAGGACCTGATTGAGCAAAAGTCATCTTCCATGGCGAACAACCTGGTCAGGATGAAGGGTTGTGTCTGAATCAGCCTCTCTATTCTTAATGTAGAGAAGATGGACCAAATGAGACCTGTGTGGAGAGTTGTTCCCAGGTGCCTATGGTTGATATACCATTCTAACTTGTGAATGTGTCACAGGAACCAGGGGCAGCTTCCATCTCATGGGACCCTTGGAAGCAACTGTTAAGACAAAATGGTTGCCAAGGCAGTGAACTCATTCTGTTCCTGAAGGAAGTGACCTCACCTCACTTCCTTTGTGATGGAACTCTCTGATCTTGGGATCCAGGAAGCCAGTTAAACAGTGCCAGTTTTAGTCCCAGTCCCAGTGTTCTCACTTTTTGGATTTCCCGAGGACAGGGTCATTCTTTCTTGCTAACTACTGATGTTAGGATGTCGAAATGGCAGAAAAGCTCTGAAGAGGTGCCTTTCCTGAGAAAGAAGGTAGTGCCTCACTGCTGACTCCTGACAACTTCAGAGAGTTGGCCAAAGACACAAGATCTGACACAGGACAGGCTATTTTGGAGGAACATTGTATGGCCCTCCAGTCAGAAGACACTCCGGATAGTCACAGACCTACTTGTGGGAAGGAGGTGCCTTTGTGGGTTTGGGTATGAGTTTCTGGTTTTGTCTCATGTTCCGAGAATAGGTAGGAAAGGTGGTTTGTTTGGTTTGGAGTGAACTATTTCTAGTAAGTCTTTTGACAAGGTGAGTGTTTCTATGTCTGTAACTCACTGTCCGTGGTTGTAGACATTAGAAAAGATAATGCATCAGTGGATGTGTCCTGTCTATGAGAAAGCTCCCCAGCATTCATCCTACCAAATTTAGGAATGGACTGCCGCTTGCCTTATGGATGGCCAACTCCTGCTATGTGTGCATCCAAAACCAAAATGGCTAAAAGAACAGTCATTGTGGATAGAGTCTCTTGACTTCCTCTGTAAGGTTCCTGATCTCAATTAAGTGAGAATAGAGATCCTTTGGGTCAAGTGAATTCTTTAAATCCTACAGAGGCTAGCTCATAGTTGCTTGGGTTTTCTCATGACATTAATTCACATAAATAATCTAAAATGCACAGTCAGTAGGCCTCAAATTGGAGAAGCGGAGCAGTATTAATGGCAGGCCTATTTGATCACTCCTGGTTCACAGGAAGCATGTCCAGGCCACCATGACATTAGGCAAATGAGGCGCACAGGAGCTTATTTTGTACACTGCCTTGGGCTGCACCCCTCATGGAAACCTCCAGCCAGGTTTTATGATGAGTGTCTATATATAATAAGATGAGGGCAATGTGGGAGTTTTTTGGTTTTAATTGTGGTCATTTGTGTGGTGGTAGGAAAAGATGACTGGGTCCACCTGGGCTTGAACTCTGGTGTGATTCCCCATAAAGACTGAGTTCTGGAATTGACCTCAAAGAAGTATTGCCATGAATTGTGTTGGCATATTAGGAGGCCACGCATAAGATTCCCCCTTGGAAACTGAGATCTAGGCCCTGGGTGGCTTTCCACAGAGCACTGGGAATCTCAGCCAGGATATCACATGATTTTATTGTGAAAGATTTGACAGCCATAGTTGAGAGTCAAAACACACATGGACTTCACATTGTAGACCTCAATGGGTCTGGCTTCATGTCACATTTTGGCCACTCTTTTGGAAGCCTTGACTGTGAGAGTCCTCCAGAGATTTCATTGAAATTAGCTTCCTCACCATTTAATGGTTATTGAAATAATTGAAACACTCAGTGCCTCCAACTTCATTCTTGAAAAATGGCTCCATATATACCATAAAATTTTTGAAATTCCCATGACCAGGTGGCACTGGAGAACCACTGGATATCCTGTTGCTGATCATGAGTGTGCCAGATACTGCCTTGATTGACTGGGTTTCACAAAAATGGTGTAGATCAGAGATGCCAGTTAGTTGGAGCCTGCTGAATAGTGGGCCTAGAGCAAAGGTGGGCAGGTGTGAGATAAAACAGCTGTGGTGGTTTCATGTGGATCTACCATTGGCATCCAAATGGCTTCTGACTGACATTGTGCAGTCAGCAGACCCTTATATGTAAAGGCATCATGTTGTATGGATAGGTTTCAGGGCAATGTTCAGAATCAGGATGCTTTGGTCAAGGGGGCAAGCTATGTTCGACAGAAGCCTGGTTGGTGCATAATCCTACAGGCCCTGTCCCACCACACGTGACAGAACACCCTCCAGCACTGTGTCTCAGTTGAACTCCTTGTATTTTGTGAAGCAAATACCGAACTCCCAGTGCAGCATCAAGAAAAACCACAAAAATTGGAGGATGAGCAAATGGGTTCACAGTCCACACGAGGAGACACTTAGAACCCAGTGGCCACAGTTGACCTACAAAGAGAGATTTCAGCACTGCAGCCTCGTATTCATTGGAAAATAAGATACCATGTCCTCCAGGTCACATAGATGAAGACACATCTTTGATGGTCTTACTACAAAGGAAGCTAAAGCTCCTGACAACCACTTATATTTCAAGTGCCAATCTCAGAGGCATTTTCTCCAGAAGTCTTTAGGCCAGCAGAGCTTCATGTTTGTGGAGTGTTTACCATGTCACTTACTTTTGGAAACTCCTCTTCCACCTCCAAGTTTGTGAACTCCTGAGCATATTCAATTCCCGATATGTATTCACAGATTTTCTAACTCATCTCCTCTAAATGTCGTATTTGGTGCGAAGGTAATGTCAAGGCATTGTTCTGGATGAGAGTGGGAAGATTTTTGTGTAGCACATATTTGTATACACATTGGATTCATTTTCCAATTTTTCATTCAAAATACTCAATCCCTGACACTATACCATACCCTACTAGGCTCTGACTACTATTCCTGACATGATGGAGAATAATAACCCAAACAGAATAGAAATACAAGAAAATCAGAGGAGGCATGGTGTACATTTGGACTTGCCTTTTCCATTATATAGCGTAGGAGTTATAAATCTAGTCAATTTTTTGTTTAAAGAGTTCTCCATGTGTTTTTAAATTTATCAAATATGTGAATTTCTTTCTCCCCCATTTCTCTGTATCCTATTCAGTACATGTATTTTTATATGCACATATAAAATTGTATCTTGTATCATACGTACTTTCTTGTGAGGTGGCTGACATGTCAGATACAAATTGTGAGAAGAGATCACTCCTCCTAAACGCTGTTGAAACTGAAAATTCAACTTATGGGTGGGCTTCCTTGTTGAACAACTTTATACATAAATCCATGTTCAGTAAAATGAATATTTTTGGATACGTGGATGATATATATTTCACGATGAATTTTGATTGGTATATATATTGCTAGTTTTTAATGTCTCTGTGTATGTGTGTGTGTGTGTATGTATATATTTATTATATATATATATATATATATATATATATATATATATATATATATACTGTCCAGATTTTTAAACATATGAAATATATGTGTCTTTGGCCACTCTTTGGGAAGCCTTACCTGTGAGAGTTCTGTAGAGCTTTCATTGAAATGAGCTTCCTCAACATTTAATGGTTCCTGAATGAATTGAAACCCACAGTGCCACAAACTTCATCCTTGAAACATGGCTTAATAAATACCATGAAATTTTTGAAATTCCCATGACCAAGTGTCACTGGAGAAACTTTGGATGTCTTCTTGCTGATCATGAATGTACCAGACAGTGCCTTGACTGACTCTGTTTCATGAAAATTGTGTAGAACAGAGATGCCAGTAAGTTGGAGCCTGCTGAGGAGAAGTGGGCCCAGAGTTGTGGTGTGCAAATGTATGATAAAACATCTGAGGTGGGGCCATGTGGATCTGCCATTGACTTCCGAGTGGCTTTTGGCTGACATGGTGCAGCCAGCAGACCCTTATATGTAAAGGCATCTTTTTATATGGAGAGGTTTCAGGGCAATGTTCAGAATCAGTTTGTTATGGACAAGGGGGCAAGCTATGTGGGGTAGAAGCCTGGTTGGTGAATTCTCCTGAAGACCCTAACCCTCCACACATGACAGAACTCCCTCCTGCTCTGTGTCCCAGTTGAACTCCTTGTATTTCATGAAGCAAATACAAAAACCCCAGTGCAGAACCAAGAAACACCACGACAATTGTAGGATGACCAATTGGCTTCACAGTCAATACGAAGAGACACTTAGCCCCCAGTGGCCACAGATTACCTACAAAGAGAGAATACAGCACTGCTGGCTCATGTTCTTTGGAGAATAAGAAACCAAGTCCTCCAGTTCACATAAATGCAGACCCATCTTTGATGGTATCACTACAAAGGACAGTAAATCTCCTGAGAACAACATGTAGTTCAAGTGCCCAACCTCAGAGGCAGTTTCTCAAGAAGTATTTAGGCCAGCAGAGTTGCATGATTGTGGAGTGTTCATCCTGTCGCTTACTTTTGAAAACTCCTTTACAACCCCCAAGGTTGTGGTCTCCTGAGCATTTTCCATTCCAGATATGTATTCACAGATTTACTAATTCTTCTCCTCTAATTGTGTCTTACTTGGGGTGAAGGTAATGTCAAGACATTGTTCTGAATGAGAGTGGGAAAATTTTTTGTAGCACATATTTCATACACAATGGATTCATTTTCCTATTTTCCATTCGAATTACTGAAACCCTGACACTAACCCACACCCTACTAGACTCTGACTAGTAATCCTAATATGATGGAGAAAAATAACCCAAAACAGAATAGAAATACAAGCAGTTCAGAGGAGGCATGGTGTATAGTTGGAATTGCCTTTTGCATGATAAAGTGTAGGTGTTATAAATCTGGTCAATTATTAATTGAAATAGTTCTTCATGTGTTTTGAAAGGTATCAATTATGTGAATTCCTGTCTCCCCTTATCTGTTGCCTATTCAGCACATGTATTTTTATATGCACATATAGAATCCTACCTGGTACCACACGTATATTCTTGTGAGGTGGCTGACGTGGCAGATACAAATTGTGAGAAGATATCACTCCTCCTAAACGCTGTTGGAACTGAAAATTCAACCTATGGGTGAGCTTCCTAGTTGAACAACATTATACATAAATCCATATTCAGTAAAATAAATATTTTTGGATCTGTGTATGATATGTATTTCATGATGAATTTCGATTGTCATATATATTGCTACTTTTTTATATCTCTGTATGTGTTTTGTGAAAAATCTACACCCTCTAGATTTTTCAAAATATGAAATATATGTCTCTTATTATACACTCCATAAATTCATTCATGTTCATGTATGTGGTTTTATAATCAACTTTTCACAAGATTATTTTCAGATATATTCATCCACCTCAAATACATATTTGTTTTCTAGTACTGACAACTCACTTCAGTGAAGGGTGCATACAAATCCTTATATTTCTACAGTAACTGACCCAGGTTAACATCAATACAAGTAGATTCCTATGGGAAATGTTGTGCATTTTGATGTTCATTTTTATTCAACACTGGTACATTACTATTTCTTCAGTTTATGGACATCTTAGAAAATAGATTTCATCCACATTTCACAAATTTAAATGCATTTGGTACACTTTCTATCACTTCCTGCTTAAGATCACACGTATTCCTCCTTTTTTTTGACTGGTTTTTTCATTATTCTTCCTAACGCATTATTTTTGATTTCCATAATCTTTTTGAAGCAAAACTCACACTCTCTTTATGATAAACCATAACACTTACATTACCATTAGATGTATAATTGGATGGAATGAATGATTGTATATCAATGTAAGAATTCCTGTATATTTTCAGATATCAATTTATTCCAATTTCCAAGTTTGATACCAGTTATATTATTTATTCACAGTATGGACTATTCATGCATTATCTCTATATTCATAGAAAAAGCGTACACCTATTTTTATCCCCAATACTATTTAATGAGTTTTCAAAATATAGCTCCCCTTAATGGTAGAAGAAATACTCATGTCACCAGAACTACATATATATTTTATCACAGTAATATTTTGGAAAAAAATGCAAAGATCACACTTATGTCTGTACCAACTCCTAATTTGAATGTGAGTATGAATTACTAAAAACATCCATGTCCAGGATGCCTAAGGCTCTCAAATGTCAATTCTATTGGTGAGTACATATCTGTTTCATCCTAAGATTATATATTCAATCTCAACCCTGTTGAAAATGTCTAAACCTATCACTCACTTTATACTCTGCCTGATTTCCTAATGTCACTATTGATATCTATTTTTCTACATATTTTTCCCAGTTCATCATAGTGACTGATTCTTCAGATTTGCTGACATTTACATTCACTCTCTAACGAAAATCCTATTACTAAAAAAGTCTTGGTCCAACTCCTAGACTCACTCTTCTTCCTAAACTTACTAACTTCCTAATCCTCCTGACTACCACTTTTTGACTGGATGTTCTCTTTTACATTCAATCATCTGAGGTACAGTGTTTTAGCCTACAGATGTTGCACATCGTAGGATATATATCTTATTCACAAATTCACAAATTTATAGGCATTTGCTTCACTTTTAATCACTTCCTGCGTCAGAACACATGTATTCCTCCAGGTTTCTTGACTGTTTTTTTCATGAGACTTTTTTCAAAACACATTATTGTCGATTTCCAAAAACACTTTTGAAGCAAAACTCACACATTCTTCAAGATACACCATAACGCTAATATTACCATTAGATGTATTACTGGTTGGAATGAATGATTGTATATCAATATAAGATTTCCTGTACATATTCAGATATCAGCTCAATCCATTACTTAAAGTTGGAACAAGTTTTATTATTTATTCACAGTATGGTCTATTCATGCTTTATCTCTATATTTATAGACACAGGGTACACCTCTTTGTACCCCTAATACTAATTTTACATCTTTAATATATTGCTCAGAGAAATGGTGGAAGAAATACTCATGCCACCTGATCTACATATACATTTTATCACAGAAATATTCTGGAAAAAATGTAAAGGTCACACTTATGACTGTATCAAAGCCTAAATGGAAAGTGAACATGGATTACTAAAAACATCCATGTATAGGTTGCCTTTTGCTCTCAAATGTCAATTCAATTGGTGACTACATATTTGTTTCTTCCTAAGATTACGTATTCAAACTCAACCCTGTTGAAAGTGTCTAATCCAGTCACTCACTTTATACTTTGCCTGATTTTGTAATGCCTCTATTGATATCTGCGTTGCTACATATTTTCCCCAGTTCATCATACTGAGTGACTATTCATATGTCCTGACATTTACATTCACTCTCTAACTGAAACCCTATTGCTAAAGACCTTTTGTTCCAAATCCTATATTCACTCTTCTTTTTAAACCTACGGAATATCTTCCTAATCCTACTGACTATCCCTTTTTGATTGGATGTTCTCTTCTACATTCAATCATCCAAGGTAAAAGGTTCTATGCCATTGTATATCGTGTTATCTGAGACATCTTTGCAGAACATAATTCAAATCTAAGTATCCCAATCAAGGGCCCAATGCCCTTCTGGGATTCAAATCATACCGAGATTTCTGTTTTCATACTTATATTTCACCTCTGTATACTTGTAAATATCGCAGGAAATGATTACTAACCCAAAATGAACCTGTTACTATCCCTAAACATACACTGTTCCCTCAATCTCATTTTACAGAAGAGCAGGGACAGAGTGGTTCTTACAATACAGGAAAGTAGTGGACTTTCCACCTGCTGAGAACCTCAAATGTCCATGCAGAAATGATACCTGGAGAAGTTGTAGGTATGTATGTAGGACCTGAGAGAGCAAAATTCATCTTCCATGGCAAACAACCTGGTCTGGATGAGGGATGTGTCTGAATCAGCCTCTCTATTCTTATTTTAGAGAAAATGGACCGAACCAGGCCTGTGTGGAGAGCTGTTCCCGGGTGCCAATGGTTGATATACCATTCTAACTTGTGAAATTGTCACAGGAAGTAGGGGCAGACTCCATCTCATTGGACCCTTGGAAGCAACTGTTAGGACAAAGTTGTTGCCAAGGCAGTGACCTCATTCAGTTCCAAAGAAAGTGGCAAACCTCATTTTCTTGGTGATGGAACTCTCTGAACTTTGTATCCAAGAATCCAGGCACCCAGGGGCAGTCCCAGTCGAAGTCCCAGTGGGCTCACTTGTTATGATTTACCAAGGACAGTGTGAGTCTTTCTTGGTAACTACTGATTTGAGGATGGCCAAAAGCCAGGAAAGCTCTGAAGTGGGACCTTTCCTGAGAAAGCAGGCAGTGGCTCACCACTTTTTCCTGACAACTTCACAGAGTTGGCCAAGGAAACCAGATGTGAGAGAGGACAGGCCATTTCAGGGGATCATATTATGGCCCACCATTCAGAGGACACTCCAGATAGTCACAGACCTACTTGGGGGAAGGAGGTGCCATTGTGGGAGTGGGTGTGGATTTGTGGTTTTGTCTCATGTTCTGAGAATAGGTTGGAAAGGCGGTTTGTTTGGTTTGGAGTGGACAGTTTCTAGTATGTTGTTTGACAAGGTGAGTGTTTCTTTGTCTGTGTATCCCAGTATGTCCGTTGTTATAGATATTAGAAAAGAGAATGCATTAATGGATGTGTCCAGTCTAGTCTAAATCTTCCCCTAATTATTTCTGGCCAATTTATGAATGGACTGCAGCTTGTCTTATCGATGGGCAACACCTGCTATCTTCCTAAGTTGAAGTTTTCTTCCTGAATTCTGGCCACTCTCCAGAATAGGCTCATGGTTTTGTGTCCAAGATATGTACCACCTCCAAGCTCTGTGACATGGCCATGTACTGGAGAGCTGAAGAGAATGGCGAGCATCTCCGAAAACTTGGATATCATGGTGATCAGGAAAGTCTCAGTGGAGAAACCCTGCTTGGGGCCTTTTACTTACTTATTGTTGTGTTGCACTGAATGTCAGGAAGGTTTTTGCCTCAGGCCACCTCTTTGTGAAGCCTGAAGAAAACTGTTTTCTTTCCAAATCCTATATTCAAATGGAAATGAATGGGCATCAACTGTGGCTCTTCGCTTAATTGCTTTGGAAAGGGATGTGTCTGAATTAGCCTCTTGGCCCTGTGTGTGGCTGTGGCATAGATTCTCACCACCTGATGGATCTATAGAATGATCTCATGTGTGCATCCAAAACCATAATAGCAAAAAGTCAGTCATTGTGGATGAAGTCTCTCCCCTTCCTCTGTGAGGTTCCTGACCTCCATCAAGTGAGAATAGGTTTTCTTTCGATCAAATGAGTTCTTCAAAACCCTGCAGAGGTGCTTGGGTTTTCGCATGACTCCAAATCACATAAAAAATCTATTCCTGAAATTAGTAGTCCTCAAATGGGAGAAACAGAGCAGTATTAATGGCAGGCTTATTTGATCACTTCTGGTTTACAGGAAGGATGTCCAGGCCACCCTGACTTCAGGCCAATAAGGGGCAAGCGAGCTTAATTTGGACATTGTCTTAGGCTGCGCCCCAAATGGAAAACTCCAGTCAGAGGTGAAGATAATTGACTATATGGAAGAAGATGAGGGCCATGTGGGAGTGTTTTGGTTTTAATTTTGGTCATTTGTGTAACGGTTGGAAGAAATGACTGGGTCCACCAGGGCTTGAACTCTGGTGTGATTCCCTTTAGAGACTGAGTTGTGGAACTCACCTCAGAGAAGTATTGCCATGAAATATGTTGGGATTTTAGGAGGCCACGCATGAGAGTCACCCTTGAAAACTGAGATCTAGGCCCAGGGTGGATTTCCACAGAGCACTGGGAATCTCAGCCAGGATATCACATGATTTTATTCTTAAAGACAAGGCAGCCATAGTTGAGAGTCAAAACACACATGGTCCTCACATTGTAGACCTCAATGGGCCTGGCTTCCTGTGACATTTTAGCCACTCTTTGGGAAGCCTTGGCTCTGAGATTTCTCCAGAGCTTTCATTGAAATGAGCTTCCTCAACTTTTAATGGTTACTGAATGAATTGAAACCCACAGTGCCTCCAACTTCATGCTTGAAAAATGGCTAGATAAATACCATGAAATTTTTGAAATTCCCGTCACCAGGTGGCACTGTAGAACCTTTGGATGTCCTGTTGCTGATCATGAGTATAGCAAACAGTGCCTTTATTGACTGAGTTACAAGAAAACGGTGTAGAATAGAGATGGCAGTAAGTTGGAGCCTGCTGACCAGTGGGTCTACAGCAGTGGTGGGCAGTTGTGTGATAAAACATCAGTGGTAGGGCCATGAGGATCTACCATTGGATTCCAAATGGCTCTTGACTTACATGATGCAGCAAGCAGACCCTTATATGTGAAGACATCTTGTTATATAATGAGGATTCAGGCCAATGTTCAGAATCAGGTTGATATGGACAAGGGGGCAATGGGGCAAGCTATGATGGATAGAAGCATGGTTGGTGCATTCTCCTGCAGACCATGACCCACCACACGTGACAGAACTCCCTCAAGTACTGTGTCCCAGTTGAGCTCCTTGTATTTTGTAAGGCAAATACCAAACTCCCAGTGCAGCTGCAAAAAACACCACAAAAAGTGGAGGAGGACCAAATGGCTTCACAGTTCACACGGGGAGACAATTAGTCCCCAGTGGACACAGTTTACCTATAAAGAGAGAATTCAGCACAGCTGCCTCATGTTCATTGGAAAATAAGAAACCATGTCCTCCAGGGCACAGGGATGCAGACCAAGCTTTGATGGTCTCACTACAAAAGAAGCCAAATATCCTGACAACAACATATATTTCAAGTACCCAACCTCAGAGGCAGTTTCTCAAAAAGTTTGAAGGCCAGCATAGGTCCATGTTAGTGGAGTGTTTACCCTGTCCCTTACTTTTGGAAACTCCTCTACCACCTCCAAGGTTGTGAACTCCAGAGCATTTTCCATTCCAGATATACATTCACTGATTTTCTAACTCTTCTCCTCTAATTGTGGCTTACTTGGGGAGAAGGTAATGTGAAGGCATTGTTCTGGATTAGAGTGCTAGGATATTTTTGCAGCACATATTTGCATACACATTGGATTACTTTTCCAATTTTCCTTTTGAAATACTGAATCCCTGACACTAACACACACCTACTAGACTCAGAATACTCTTCCTAATATAATGGAGAAAAAAACCCAAACAGAATAGAAATACAAGCAGTTCAGAGGAGGCATGTTGTATAGTTGGACTTGCCTTTTGCATTATATAAGGTAGGAGTTATAAATCTATTCAATTTTTAATTGAAATAATTTTCCATGTGTTTTTAAAGTTAAGAAATATGTGATTTATTTTTTCCCTTTCTCTGTAGCCAATTCACACATGTATATTTATATGCACATATAGAATCCTAACAGGTATCACACGTACATTTTTGTGAGGTGGTTGACTTGGAAGTTAAAAATTGTGAGAAGAGATCACTCCTCTTAAACGCTGTTGGAACTAAAATTCAACATATAGGGTAGCTTCCTATTTGAACAACATTATACATAAACTTATGTTCAGTAAAATAAATATTTTTGCATCTGTGAATGATATATATTTAATGATGAATTTGGATTGGAATATATATTGCTACTTTTTAATGTCTCTCTTTGTGCGTGTGTATATATATATATATATATATATATATATATATATATATATATATATATATATACGCACACTCCACAGATTTTTCAAAATATAAAATATATGTGTCCTATATACACTCTCTAAATTCATTCATGTTCATGTATGTGGATTTATAATGAAATTTATACAAGATTATTCCCAGAAATATTCATCCACCTGAAATACATATTTGTTTCCTAGTACGGAAAACTAACTTCAGTGACTGGTGCATACAAATCCTAATAATTCTACAGTAACTGACCCCGTCTAACATCAATGCAAGTAGATTCCTATGGGACATGATATGTAATTGGACGTTCATTTTTATTCAACACTGGTACAATATTATTTCTTCAGTTTTTGCACATCATAGGATATGAATTTCATCCACAATTCACAAATTGATAGGCATTTGTTTCAAATTTAATCACTTCCTGCTTCAGAATGCATGTATTGTCAGGGTTTCTTGACAGGTCTTTTCATGAGAATTCTTTCCAAACACATTAATTTCAATTTCCATAATCACTTTTGTAGCAAAACTCACAAACTCTTCATGATAAACCAAAAAACTAATATTATCATTAGATGTATAACTGGTTGTAATGAATGATTGTATATCAATATAAGTATGGTCTATTCATGCTTTATCTCCATATTCATAGACACAGGGTACACCTCTTTGTACCCCCAATACGAATTTTATGTCTTCAATATATTGCTCCCAGAAATGGTGGTAGAAATACTCATGTCACCTGATCTACATATACATTTTATCACAGTAATAATCTGGACAAAAATGTAAAGGTCACACTATGATTGTACCAAAGCCTAAATGTAATGTGAACATGAATTACTAAAAACATCCATGTCCAGGTTGCCTAATGCTCTCAAATGTCAATCCTATTGGTGACTACATATTTGTTTCTTGCAAGGATTATGTATTCAAACTCAACCCTGTTGAAAATGTCTAATCTTATCACTCACTATATACTTTGCCTGATTTCGTAATGTCACTATTGATATCTGCTTTTCTACATATTTTCCACAGCTCATCATAGTGACTGACTCGTCATATGTGCTGACATTTACATTCACTCTCTAACTAAAACCCTATTATTAAAGAACTTTTGGTCCAAATCCTATACTCACTCTTCTTCCTAAACCTACCAAATATCTTCCTAATCCTACCTACTATCCCTTTTTGACTAGATATTCTCTTCTACATTCAGTCATCCAAGGTACAAGGTCCTATGCCATTGTATATCGATTTAACTTAGACAACTGTGCAGAACATAATTCAAAGCTAACTATCCCAATCAAGGGCCCAATGACCTTCTGGGCTTCAAATCATACCTAGATTTCTGTTTTCATACTTCTATTTCACCTCTATATTCTTGTAAATATCGTAGGTTCCCAATACCATTATTCATCACACAGAATGATTCCTAACAAAAATCAAACCAGTTATTAACCCTAAACATACACTGTTCCTTCAATCTCATTTTACAGAAGAGCAGGGACAGAGTGGTTCTTACAATACAGGAAAGCAGGGGACCTTCCACCTGCTGAGAACCTCAAAGGTCCATTCAGAAATGATACCTGGAGAAGTTGTAGGCAGGTATGAAGTTCCTGAGAGAGCAAAATTCATCTTCCATGGCGAGCAACCTGGTCAGGATGACGGGATGTGTCTGAATCAGCCTCTCTATTCTTATTGTAGAGAAGACTGACCTGACCAGGCCTGTGTGGAGAGCTGTTCCCGGGTGCCTATAGTTGATATACCATTCTAACTTGTGAAAGTGTCACAGAAAGTAGGGGCAAACTCCATCTCATGGTAGCCTTGGAAGCAACGGTTAGGACAAAGTGGTTTCCAAGGCAGTGACCTCATTCAGTTCCAAGAAAGTGACATACCTCATTTCCTTGGTGATGGAACTCTCTGATCTTGGTATCAAAGAAGCCAGGCAGCCAAAAGTAGTCCCAGTCCCAGTCCCAGTGGGCTCATTGTTTTGATTTTCCAAGGACAGAGTCAGTCTTTCTTGGTACCTACTGATGTGAGGAAGGCAAATGCCAGGAGAGCTCTGGAGAGGGACTTTTCTTGAGAAAGCAGGTAGTGCCTCGCCACTTTTTCCTGACAACTTCACAGAGTTGGCCAAGAAAACCAGATCTGAGAGAGGACAGGCCATTTTCGGGAATCATAGTATGGCCCACCATTCAGAGGACACCCCGGATAGTCACAGACCTACTTGGGGAAAGGATGTGCCTTTGTGGGAGTTGGTGTGTGTTTGTGGTTTTGTCTCAAGTTCTGAGAATAGGTAGGAAAGGTGGTTTGTTTGGTTGGATTGGGCTGTTTCTACTAAGTTTTTGACAAGCCGAGTCTTTCTATGTCTGTGTCCGTTGTTGTTGACATTAGAAAAGAGAATGCATTAATGGATGTGTCCTGTCTAGTATAAATCTTCCCAAAATTTATCCTGCCCTATTTGTGAATGGACTGCAGCTTGTCTTATCGATGGGCAACACCTGCTATCTTCCTAAGTTGGTGTTTTCTTCCTGAATTCTGGCCACTCTCCAGAATAGGCTCATAGTTTTGTGTCCAAGATATGTACCACCTCCAAGCTCTGTGACATGGCCATGTACTGGAGAGCTGAAGAGAATGGCGAGCATCTCAGAAAACTCAGATATCAGGGTGACCAGGAAAGTCTCAGTGGAGTAACCCTGCTTTTTGCCTTTTGCTTACTTATTGTTCTGTTGCACTGAATGTCAGGAAGGTCTTTGACTCAGGCCACACCTTTGTGAAGCCTGGAGAAAACAGTTTTCAAATGGAAATGAAGGGAATCACCTTTGGCTCTTTTCTTAATTGCTTTGGAAAGGGATGTGTCTGAATCAGCCCCTTGGCCATGTGTGCGGCTGTGGCTTAGATTCTCAGCACCTGATGTATCTAAAGAAAGATCCCATGTGTGAATCCAAAACCAAAATGGCCAAAAGAGCAGTCATTGGAATGAAGCCTCTCGCCTTTCTCTGTAAGGATCCTGACCTCCATCAAGTGAGAATAGAGATCCTTTGTGTCAAATGAGTTCTTCACAACCTGCAGAGGCTAGCCCATAGGTGCTTGGGTTTTCTCATGACTCCAATTCACATAAAGAATCTAACCCCTAAGTCAGTAGGCCTCAAATTGGAGAATTGGAATTTTATTAACGGCAAGCCTATTTGTTTACTCCTGGTTCACAGTAATGGTGTCCAGGCCACCCTGAAGGTATGCAAATGAGGTGCAGGGATGCTTATTTTGGACACTGTCTTGGGCTGTGCCCCTCATGGAAACCTTCAGGCAGAGTTTATGATGAGTGTTTATATGGAAGAAGATGAGGGACGTGTGGGAGTATTTTGGTTTTAATTGTATTCATTTGTGTCACGGAAGAGTTGACTGGGTCCATCTGGGCTTGAACTCTGGTGTAATTCCCCTTACAGACTGAGATCTGGAACTGAACTCAGAGAAGTATTGCCATGAATTGTGATGGGATTTTAGGAGGCCAGGCATGAGAGGTAACCTTGGAACCCGAGGTCTAGGCCCAGGTTGGCTTTCCAAAGAACACTGGGAATCTCAGCCAAGATATCACATGATTTAATTCTGAAAAACTTGGCAGCCATAATTGAGATTGAAAACACACATGGACCTCGCTTTGTAGACCTCAATGGGCCTGGTTTCATGTTACTCTTTGGGCACTTTTTGGGAAGCCTTGCCTGTGAGAGTGCTCCAGAGTTTACTGAAATTAGCTTCCTCAGCATTTAATTGTTCCTGAATGAATTGAAACCCACAGTGCCTCCAACTTCATCCATGAAATATTGCTGGAAAATTATCATAAAATTTTTGAAATTCCCATGACCAGCTAAAACTGGAGAACCTTGGGATGTCCTCTTGATGATCATGAGTATACCAGACAGTGCCTTGATTGACTGGGTTTCAAGAAAATGGTGTAGAACAGAGATGCCAGTAAGTTGGAGCCTGGTGAGTAGTGGGACTAGAGCAGTGTTATGAAAGTGTGTGATAAAACATCTGTGGTGGGCCATGTGGATCTTCCATTGGCTTCCAAATGCCTTGTGACTGACATGGTGCAGCCAGTAGACCTTTTATTTGATAGAGGGCCCAATGGAGCCTTATGGGCTGAGTATATTGCCCCTGTATCCACTTCAAAGTTTACTGGGGTCCCCTTCACTTCAAAAGTTACGCCGAACTCAGGGAGGGGATCTGAGCCCCAACTTTTGTAGTCATCCTCCAGAGTCAGAATGGCTGGCTGGCATGGCTGTCTCTTTCTAGGGCACTCGTGGGCCCAGTGTCCTTTTTCTTTAGAATAGGCACATTGATTTGAGGCCAGGGATGGCCTCGGGCATGGGAACAGGTATCTCTTCCTGTCTCCCTATTTCTTAATTTCTGGCCCTTTTGGTGTTCTGACCAGGACCTTAGTCAACGCCGTAGTCTGTCTTTTGTTTCTTTTTTCCTCCCTTTGCTCCCTTCTCTTCCTCAGTTTCTCTCTTATAGTATACTTTCTCGGCTTCTCTGACTAAATCTCCCAAAATCATATCTTGTAATCCATCTAAGTATTGTAACTTTCTTTTAATATTTAGGGCAGCTTGCCCAATAAAGGCCATTGTGACAGATGCTTTTTGATCCTCTGCCTGAGGATTGAAAGGTGTATATCTTCTATATGCCTCCATAATTCTCTCTAGAAACATAGAGGGAGATTCATTAGGCCCTCGAATAATCTCTCTTACCTTGGCCAAATTATTTGGAACCCAGCGAAAAGTGGACAGATGCTTTCTTATCTTCAAATGTGTTGAGAATCCAGTTTGGTCGCTTCAAGGAAAGCTGGCTTTGATTATGTTGGGAAGATGTGTCGGTCTCCCATCTGGTCCGAGGACATTTTTTCCAGCTTCCAGGAGGATTCTCTTTTGTTCCTCTGTCATGAAGAGAGTCCCTAAAAGTTGTTGACAGTCATTCCAAGCAGGCGGGTATGAAAACATCAATGATTCAACCAGACCTGTGAGCCAGGTAGGGTCCTCGGAAAAAGGGGGATTGTTATTTTTTCAGTTATATAGGTCTGAAGAGGAGAAAGGCCAATACTGGTAGGCTTGCAATTTTCCCCCATTGTTGTCGTCAATCATTGGCCCGTAGGGACATAGGGGGAGCATCACGGGAGTTACAGGGTTTTCAATGATTCACAGCCAGCGAGTTCCTTTATCCGGGCCATCTTCCTCCAGGGGAGGAGGTCTGTGTGTGCCACGGGGGAGTTATCTGGAGGGCCCTGGGCCAGCTTAGCTTCCTCCAATGGTGAAGAGGCTGAGTCAGCTGCAAGGGAATCACTTAGAGTGTGTTGGTGGTTGGGGGAAGAGGAGAGGGGATAAGGAGGGGGAGGAGAGTCCAGTAGAGTCAAATCTTGTGACTCAGGGAGAACAGAGGGTGGAGTAGGAGGATGAGCAGAGGGTTTGAGAGATCGTGGGGGAAGCAATAGGAGTAGGGGAAGGGGCAAGGAAAGGCTTCACCCATGGAGGAGGAGATTTGCAGAGGTCCTACCAATTTAAGGTATATGGCTGTTGATCTGGATGGCTATGTGGGCCCAGTTGAAAGACAATATCTCTGATTTTTTATATTAGTGGGAAGTAGAAAGATCTTTCTAGTGGCCATCCGACTCCAAAGGTGGGACATTATGAGGCTCAGAGATTCTGGCCGGTCCGGAGTTTTACTGAAAAAGAAAGATTCTGAGCTCTTAAGCGAACTTTGGTCCAGTGATTAAGGGTCAGGGACAGAGGCATTGAAGTGCTCTGTCCCATGATGAACGATACACAAACTAAATGCAACGACACACGACACAGATATAACAAGACCATAAAGACAGGCAATGGACGTACATCACTGAGACCAGGAATCAGTAGACAGCAAAACCTGATGGGATGGCAATACCGAATCCGAAAAAAAATATCACTGAATCGAGGAGACAATTGTTCCTTGATTTCCTGAGTCCTCTGCGGCGTCCCCCAGGGAGGTGCCCTGTGTCTCTGTGAGAGGTCTCTCAGCCAAAGTCAGAGAGAACTCAGGCTCTTCATCGCAAGCGATATTGCCAAGCCCTAACATGAATCCTGAAACCAGAAAGAGGTGCCTTACTTGCTCCGAGAGGAGCCCTTTGGGGTCTCTCGTCCGTCAGTGACGGAACTCGGTGGAACGTCAATATGTAAAGGTCCGGCGAGTGTCAGAGGAAGAGACCACCAAGAGACTGTCTCATGCAACAGCAAAGGGTTTATTTGGGGTCCAGCATGCTGGGGCTCAGAGCTCACTTGAATAGAGCAGAGAGCCCTGACAACAGTTTAAGCAGGGATTATTTACTTTCCTTGAGAGGGAAGGGAGGAAGTATACTGATGGGTAAGGGCGAGTGGGCGGTTTACATGCAAACTGGTGAGCGAGCATATTCTACAGTTTGGCAGTTGGGGACAGTACATTCTGGGAACAAGATTAGCAAACAGTTCTCAAGATTTCAACAGTGTTTTGTTAAGCATACAGAAAAACAGGAAGTGACAATTAACTATTTTAATAACCTTTCACTACCGACTATCCTTTTGGACTGGATGTTCTCTTCTACATTCAATTTTCCAAGGTACAAGGTCCTATGCCATTGTATATCGATTTATTAAAACCTAAGTATCCCAATCAAGGGCCCAATGCCCTTCTGGGCTTCAAATGTTACTTAGATTTCTGTTTTCATACATATATTTCACCTATGTATTCTTATACACATCACAGGTTCCCAATACCATTATTCATTCAGCAGAACGATTCCTAACCCAAATCAAACCTGTTATTAACCCTAACCATACACTGTTACCTCAATCTAACTTTACAGAAGAGCAGGGACAGAGTTTGTCTTACAATACAGGAATGCTGGGGATCTTCCACCTGCAGAGAACCTCAAAGCTCCATGCAGAAATTATCACTGAAGAAGATATAGGCACCTCTGAAAAACCTGAGACAGCAAAATTCATCTTCCATGGCAAACAACCTCGTCAGGATGAAGGGTTGTATCTGAATCAGCCTTTCTATTGTTAATGTAGAGAAGATGGACCAAATGAGACCTGTGTGGAGAGCTGTTCCCGGGTGCCTATGGTTGATATACCATTCTAACTTGTGAAAGTGTCACAGGAAGCAGGGACAGCATCCATCTCATGGGACCCTTGGAAACAACTTTTAGTACAAAGTGGTTGCCAAGGCAGTGAACTCATTCAGTTCCTCATGGAAGTAACCTCACCTCACTTCCTTGGGGAAGAAACTCTCTGATCTTGGGATACAATAAGCCAGTCAAACAGTGCCAGTCCATGTCCCAGTCCCAGTGGTCTCAATTTTTGGAATTCTAGATAACAGAGTCAGTCTTTCTTGGTACCTACTTTGGACCATCCTGTTTGCATGGCCAAATGGAAGGAAAGCTCTGAAGAGGGGCCTTTCCTGAGAAAGAAGGTAGTGACTCACCGCTGGCTCCTGACAACTTCAGAGAGTTGGTTAAGGACACCAGATCTGAGACAGGACAGGCCATTTCGGGGCAACCTAGAATGCCCCACAGTCAGAGAACACTCCAGATATTCACAGACCTACTTGGGCGAAGAAGGGGGCTTTGTTGGTGTGGGTGAGGGTTTGTGGTTTTGTCTCATGTTCTGAGAATAGGTAGGAAATGCGGTTTGTTTTGTTTGGAGTGAACTGTTTCTAGTAAGTCGTTTGACAATGCGAGTGTTTCTGTGTCTGTGTACCCCACTGTGTCCGTGGTTGTAGATATTAGAAAAGAGAATGCATCAATGGATGTGTCCTGACTAGTAGAAAGCTTCCCAGCATTCATCCTGCCCAATTTATAAATGGAATGCAGCTTGCCTTATTGATGGGCAACACCTGCTATCTTCCTAAGTTCCTGTTTTCTTCCTGAAAAGGTTTTGTATCCAAGATATGTGCCACCTCCAAGCTCTGTGACATGGCCATGTAGTGGATAGCTGAAGGGAATGGCGAGCATCTCAGAAAACTCAGATATCAGTGTGACTACTAATGTCTCAGTGGAGAAACCCTGTTTGGGCCTTTT
Source organism: Callospermophilus lateralis (assembly GCF_048772815.1). Lineage (NCBI taxonomy): Eukaryota > Metazoa > Chordata > Mammalia > Rodentia > Sciuridae > Callospermophilus > Callospermophilus lateralis. The sequence continues at coordinate 188,827 of NW_027513354.1, read as the reverse complement.
GCTTAACAATTGTTCTGTTGCCCTGAATGTCAGGAAGGTCTTTCCCACATGCCACCCCTTTGTGAAACCTGAAGAAAACAGTTTTCAAATGCAAATGAATGGGCATCACCTGTGGCTCTTTGCTTAATTGCTTTGGAAAGGGATGTGTCTGAATCAGCCTCTTGGCCCTGTGTGAGGCTGTTGCTTAGATTCTTAGATGGATGGATATCATGTGTGCATCCAAAACCAAAATGGCTAAAAGAGCAGTCATTGTGGATGAAGTCTTTCCCCTTCCTCTGTAAGGTTTCTGACCTTTATCAAGTGAGAATAAGGAAGACACACCAAGCCAATTGATGGCTACTTTTGGAAAAATTGTACCACTGCTGATAGCGTCAGAATATATACCCCAACACTACCACAAGTGGCTTCACCAAGAGAGAGTTCACAATGCATAAAAGTGATACATAGTCCTGACAAGTTCTGCAAGAATTTCAGGGATGGCTATTGCAGAAGCTGTAGATTGGTTTTATCTTTGACTTCAACGGCACTGGTATGAAGATAGAAATTCTGGCAATAATGGGTAAAGGAAAATTATTTAACATTCCAGAAGGCACTAAAAGAAAATAATTTTCTTAAAAATTTACATTATTTTGAAGAGAATTATCAAATATAATGAAATGAAAAGATGAAGTAAACAAACAGGTCTGTTAACTTCCTTTTTTGTTCACATATTAAAACAATGCTCAACAGTTGTTTACCCAATTTAAATTAAACCATTTAGATCACGTGAATAAAAAAAAAATTTGCATACATTTTTTTATGAGCACTCATCATATATGATATATGGACATACGTACATTCAAACATATAACACAAAACACAAGTGTGCACACATAATATAATACATACAACACATAACATAATAGTAAAGGCCTTATAACTTTTCACAGGTGAAATCACCATTGCAATGTTTAAAAACTCTATAGTCAAAATATAAAACTGATCAGCAAAACATTAACCTAGGTCTCAATGAGCTCAAAAAAACAAATAAAACTTCATGATACGGGAAAGGGCAATAATAAAATAGATATTGAAAAAAGCATCCCTGTTCTGTCACAGATGTAAGGATAGTGAAACTGGAGTTTTGGATATCAGCTGTTATGGATTTGAGCCAAATCATCTTATTTTGGTCTATAGAAATCGCTTTAGTTAATCTCTCTGAAATCCAAATTGGCTGTTGTTCTTCCTGTGGAAACACACAAACAGACCCCTGACTCCAGACAATCACTGGGTCAGTACTTTAGTTAATCTCTCTGGAATCCAATTTGGCTGCTGTTCTCCCTGTGGAAACATATAAAGAGACTCCCGACTCCAGGCAATCTCTGGGTCAGGACCTTAGTTAATCTCTCTGTTATTTAAATCGGCTGCTGTTCTCCCTGTAGAAACACAGAAAAAGACCCCCGAGTCCAGACAATAATTGGGTCAGGACATTTCTGTTGTCCTGTTAGAATATCCTTCCAAAGTACCTTGAACTTATGCACATTTTTTGGACACATATGCTTTTCCGCAGCACTAAGTCCTGATGAATCCAAATTTAAAAAGTTTAGAGTAAAAAGGGTTATTTTAAGTTTATCTTTGGGGAATTCATACCCCTTCCCAATTGCGTCTTTTTGCTTTAATAAGTACATTTTAATAGTTTCATGTGCTCTTTCACTATGCATTGTCCCTGTGGATTGTATGGGATTCCTGTTATATGAGTAATGCCAAATGATGAGAAAAATTGTTTAAAAGAGGTAGGAGTATAATCAGGGGCATTATCTGTTTTTAACTGTTTTGGAATGTCCAAAGTGGCAAATTTTGTAAGTAATGAGCTATAACATCTTTAGTTTTTTCCCCCGCATGAAGGGAGCCCATCAAAAATCTAGAAGAAGTATCAACTGTAACATGCAAATATTTTAATTTTCCAAATTCTGGCAAGTGTGTGACATTCATCTGCCAAATATGGTTAGGTATCAATCCTCTAGGATTGACTCCAAGATTAACTTGTGGTAAAAAGGTCACACAATTTTGACATTGTCTTATTATTTTTCTATCTTTTTCCTTAGTTATTTTAAAACACTTTTGTAAAGTATTAGCATTGACATGAAACTTTTTATGAAAATTTGTAGCTTCTTCTAGTGTAGAGAAAATATGTATGTAAGTCATGTGTAGTTTAATCTGCTAAATCATTGCCAAAACTAAGGGCTCCAGGCAATCCTGTATGTGCCCTGATATGTCCTATAAAGAATGAATCTTTTCTGTCCCAGATTAGACATTGTATACTGGAAAGCAAAGAGAAAACAGTAGCGGAAGGGTAAATACTACCAGCATCTTCAAGGGATACTATAGCATTAACTATATACTGACAAAGGGAAAATAAATTAAATACAGAATCTTTAAACATCACAAAAGCTTGTAATACTGCATTAAGCTCTGCCTTTTGAGCTGATTGTTTGGGTAGTAAAAATGTAAAAGTTTGATCAGGTGTAACTATTGCTGCTGTGCCATGATTTGTCTCATCAGTGAATATACTTGGAGCATTCATGATACTTGTTTTCTTGTCATTTTTGGAAAAATTACAGGATGCGATGACCAAAAAGACAATAAAAGATTAGATGGTAAGTGGTTATCAAATGAAACATTTGATTTACACATGATTACTGCACAAGTATTTAACTCATTAGCTAATTTATCAATTTGATTCAAAGAATATGGAGTAATAATTTTATTGGGTGAAATTCCACACACTCACTTTGCTGCTTTTATTCCTATGAGTATTAATTGTCTCTCAGTCTCAGGATACCTAGTAATAATAGTGTGAGAAGAATAAGATAAATGAATCCATAATAATGGACCTTCTTGCCAAAATACTCCTGTAGAAATACTTTTTTTTGTTGGTAGTACAATAAATAATAAAGGCAAAATTATATCAACTCTATCCAAATGCATATTTCCCATTTATGTTTCAATGATTTTTAATGACTTTCTTGCTTCAGGTGTTAACATTCTGGGTGAATTTGGATCTAATAGACCTTTTAGGATATCAAATAAAGGTCCCAACTCTCCTGTTGGTATAATTAGTTAAGGCCTTATCCAATTTATGTCTCCTAATAACTTTGAAAGTCATTAGTTGATTGGAGTTGATCTACTCCTATTTGAATTTTTGGTGGACTGACCATGGTTGAGGATAATAGAACTCCTAAATAATTTATTGGAAATTTTAATTATACTTTATCTATTGCTATCTCTAGATTATAATTTTTTTTAATCAGTTTGTAAGTGTGACATAACATTCTAGCAATGTGTTTTTAGCTTTGTGTGCAAATGATACATCATCCATATAGTGAAATATTTGTAGTTAAGGATTTTGATTTCTAAATGGCAGGATTACTTTGTTAACATAAATTTGACATGTAGTTGGGCTTTTAGCCATCCCTTGAGGGAGTAGTTTCCACTCTTACCTCTCATAAGGAGCTTCATGATTCAGTGCAGGGATAGTAAATGCAAAACGTGGACTATCCTCAGGATGAATTGGAAATGAAAAAAAAAAACAATCTTTAATATGTATAACTAAAACATACCAAGTTCTTGGCAAAGCAGACAATTGAGGAATCCCTGATTGAGCAGGTCCCGTAATAACCATCTCATTATTAATGGTTCTTAAATCTTGCAATAATCTCCATTTACCAGATTTCTTTTTGGTGACAAAAATGGGAGTATTATGGGGAGATACAGAATGTTGTATATGTCCTTCCGCTAATTGTTGTTTGATCAGGTCATGGGCTGCTTGTATCTTTTCTTTAGTCAGGGGCCATTTAGGAACCCATACTGGTCTTTCTGATTTCTAAGTAATTTTTATTGTCTCAGTGCCCCTTTCTGAAAATCCAACACATTTTTGTCTGTTCCTTGATCTATTTGTGTTGGTGCTCCTATACCTTCTTCTTGTTTTTCTAATATTTTTCTTTTCCTAAAACCTTGTCTAGCCATAGTAGTGGGTGCATTTTGGTTGACCTTATTGTTAATGTCAAACCTAATTGATCAAGGACATCTCATCCCCATTAATTAACGGGAAGATGATCCAATACATATGGCTGTATAGTTCCTTCACATCCTTCAGGATCCTTCCAATCTAATACAATTGCACCTTTAAGGGGATTAGTCGCCACTCCTAGGCCTCAAAGCATTTGAGTGACTTGTTGTAATGGCCAATGTTTTGGCCATTCTTGATGAGAGATGATGCTAGAGTTTGCACCTGTATCCAGTAGCCCATTAAATTCATGTCCTTGAATATTTAGTTTTAGCATGGGGCGAGAATCTAAATTTAAAGAAAGCATAGCCCAATCTACACCTGTGTAGTCTAATCCCATGGAACCTCTTTCTACAGAATGACTAGAAAATTTATTATGTAGGCTGAGTATTATTAATAACTGTGCTATTCTATCTCCTGGTGAAATTACTGATAAATCCTTTGGAGAACTGGCTATAATTTTTATTTCACCTTCATAATCGGAAACAATTACCCAAGGAATTATCCTAAGTCCTTTTAGAGTAGAAGAGCTGCATCCTAATAATAAGCCTACTGTTCGTTTGGGAAGAGGTACTTTCAGCCCTGTGGGAATTATTTGAACTCTCATCTCTGGAATTAGTACTGATCTGGTGGAGGCGCTGATGTCCAACCCTGTACTCCCTCTGGTTTGTCTGACGAGGGATCTGATAAAAAATGTGTCCTGTGCACTATCCTGATGGGGTTGCTGGGTTCCTCCAGTTCTCTGTATATTTGTGGTTTTGGGACCCAGAGCATTGGGCCCACCTCTCCATTTTTTGGCAGTGGAGCCCGATGCCTTTCTCCATAATATTGTGGATAAACACCTAGTCTTTGTTCATTTTTTGATAATGAAGTACCTTCTATGTTTGTTTGAGAATGACATTCATTAGCCCAATGTCTTCCTCTATGGCATCGTGGGCAAATACACGGTATTCTACTCCTTTGATTCCTACTTTTGTTAAACCCTCCTCCTATGGGGCAATTCCTTTTAAAATGTCCTTTTCTTCACAATTCTAGCATGTTCTTGGCCTGGCATCTAAAGCCTGTTTTACTGTAGCTGCAACGACTTGCTCTTATTCATTAATGTCTCTACATAATTTAATATATGTGTTTAAATCTTCATGTTTCCATGGTCTAATGATATCTCTGCACCAACAATTCCCTTGGTCATAAGCCAGTTGTTTTATTAATGGAATTGCTTGTTCTGTATTCCCAAAAACTCTGGTAGCTGTTTTAATAAGCCTATCTACAAATTCAGCATAAGATTCATTAGCTCCTTGTATTACCTTAGATAATTGACCTTGTAATCCTCCAAGTCCTTGTGAAGTCTTCCATGCCCTAACCACTTCTACAGCAATTAATTCGTATATATCATGATCATATGGAATTTGTTGCTGCTGATCCTCATTAGGTCCCTTTCCTAACAACATATCTAGATTTCTCTGAGGATAACCAGCTGCTGCATTTCGCCTAGCCGTCTCCTTGCAAAATTTCTCATTGGCAACCTTCCATAACAGGTATTGTCCTCCCTTTAGCACAGCTTTACACATATTAGCCCAATCTACTGGCATCACATTTAAGTTGTTAATAGATTGGACCAAGCTTACAATGAAGGGTGCTTGAGGACCATAGGTTGTTACAGCCTCTTTTAGCTGCTTCACTATTTTAAAATTTAAAGAAAGGTGAATTCTCTGCCCTCCTACCTAAAATACCGGGCATGTAAATACTTGAGATCCTGTCTCAGGAACCGAACTATCAACTGCGGGGGTTGGGGGCCTCCCAGCATATGGAGGTGGCCTTGTTAGTTGGACATTTACATCCTCTGGTGATAGAAAGGTGTTAGTAACAGTTTCCTGTAGAGGTGGCGCTGTTGTTGGACACTTATGCCCTCTGGTGATACAAAGATGTTAGTAGCAGTCTCCTTTTGTAACTTTGCCCCTGATGGCTTTTTCTGCTCTAAGCTTTATTCCTCTATCTGTGTCTTAACTGAATGCTTTGGACTAAGCAAAGCAGATATGAACGTCCACAATGGCAATGTGCCAACTGGCTGAGTCCCTGGGCTGTTCTTTTCTACTCTTTTGAAATCTTCACCATGATGGTTCCATTATGATATACTTAACAACTTCTCCTTAAAAGGCCATGGGGTACATTTTTGTATTTTATCACTGTATGCCCTGACTGTTCTTGATTTTACTGATACACCTCCTTCCTCTAACAATTTACTTAACACTCTTTCAGTTTGTTTTTTACTAATTTCTGATCCCGTATTTCTACTATAATAAAACCCAACAAGATGACTCGAAACAAAACAGAGACAGACTGAAATAAAAAGGGAACAACAAAAAGTCATTATAGCCTTTCTTTCCTCCTGACATGTGTGTCCGTACTTTCTCCCTATCTGTTCCTCAGACGTGAATAGTTTTTCCTCATATGTGAGTGGTTTTTCTTCCGTCTCAATCATCTCAATGGACAGGCAGCTTAAAACAAAAGTGAAGCAAAACTAAAGAGGAATCTTAAAATGGCTACCCATCCTCTTGCCCTGCCCTCAGGGGCGAGCAGTATACCTTATCACTTACCCTCAGTCGTTCCCTGTGCAAGCGAGGAAATGCTGCAGTCTGGCTGGGAAGAGTTAGGAGCCACTTGTCAAAAGAAATGAGCTTTATTTTTAGAAAAACACACGCCATACAAAACAGCTCCTCAGGAAAAACCCTCAGAGCCCAACTGCCACCAGTGGCTTCCTTATAAAGTCTCTGTCACTCCCACAAGCCTCTCCACCTTCCACAATTCTCCTGCTCTTGAGGCCGATTGGTTGGGTTGCGTGGGTGGAGCCAAAAAAGTCCCCCAATGAGCAGCTCCGTGGTCTGAAAGGGCAGGGAAACTGTCCAATGAGCATCACCACAGAGGAGCCAATCAGCTAGATGTTGCTGGGGCCGCTGTGAGCCAATCATCAGCTTGCAGTCTGAAAGGGCGGGGAAACAGTTCAATGAGAATCTCCAATGAGCTAGATGTTGCTGGGGCCACTGTTAGCCAATAATCATCCAACAGCTGGAAATTTGCTGCCAGCTGGAAGTTTGCTGGGGCCCCTTCATATGTGGCTCTCAACAAATTCCTGTCTTCTTTCTCTGTAGCCTATTCAACACATGTATTTTTATATGCACATGTAGAATCCTACCTGTTATCACACGTACGTTTTAGTGAGGTTTGTGACTTGGCCAATAGAAGTTATGAGAAGAGATCACTCTTCCTAAACGCTGTTGGAACTGAAAATTCAACCTATGGGTGAGCTTCCTAGTAGAACACCATTATACATAAAAACATTTTTAGTGAAATAATTATTTTTGCATCTGTGGATGGTATATATTTTATGATGAATTTCGATTGGCATATATATTGCTAGATTTTAATTTCTCTGTGTGTGTGTCTGTGTGTGTGTATATATATGTATATGTGTGTGTGTGTGTGTGTGTGTATACACACACTCTCCAAATTTTTCTAATTATCAAATATATGAGTCTTATTATACATTCCTTAAAATCATTCATCTTCATGTATGTGAATTTATGATCAACTATTCACAAGATTATTCTCAGAAATATACATCCACCTGAAATACATATTTGTTTCCTAGTACTGAAAACTAACTTGAGAGAATGGTGCATACAAATCCTAATATTTCTACAGTAATACCCAGTTTAACATCAATGCATGCAGTTTCCTATGGGACATGATGTGTATTTTGCAGTTCATTTTTATTAAACAGTGGTATATTAATATTTCTTCAGTTTATGCACATCATAGCATATATATTTCTTCCACAAGTTCACAAATTTATAGACATTTGTTTCAATTTCAATCACCTCCTGCTTCAGAACTCATATATTCCTCCAGGTTTCTTGAATGGTCTTTTCATGAGACTTCTTTCAAAACACATTATTTTCGATTTCCATAATCATTTTTGAAGCAAAACTCACACACTCTTCATGATAAACCATAACCCTCATATTACTGTTAGATGTATAACTGGTTGTAATGAATGTATGTATATCAATTAAAGATTTTCTGTATATTTTCAGATATCAAATCAATTCATTATTTAATGTTGGAATCATTTTTATTATTTATTCACAGTATGGTCTATTCATGAATTATTTCTATATTCATTGACACAGAGTACACCGCTTTGTTCCCCCAATATGAATTTATATGTCTTCAAAATATTGCTCCCAGTAATGGTGAAAGAAATACTTATGTCACCTGATCTACATATACATTATACCACAGTAATACTCTGGACACAGAAAGCAAAGGTCACTCTTATGTTTGTACCAAAGCCTTAATGAAAAGTGAGCATGGATTACTAAAAACATCCATGTCCAGGTTGCCAAATTGTCTCAAATGTAATTCCTATTGGTCGCTATATATTTGTTTCTTCCTAAGATTATGTATTCAACCTCAAGCCTGTTGAAAATGTCTAATTCTATCCCTCACTTTATACTTTGCCTGATTTTTAATGTCTCTATTGATATCTGCTAACCTACATGTTTTTCCCAGTTCATCATTGTAACTGACTCTTCACATGTCCTGACATTTACATTCACTCTCTTATTGAAAAGCTATTGCTAAAGAACTTTTGGTCCAAATTCTATACTCACTGTTGTTTCTAAACCTAGCAACTATCTTCCTAATTCTACTGACTTTCCCTTTTTGACTGGATGTTCTCTTCGACATTCAGTCATCCAAGGTACAAGGTATTATGCCATTGTGTATCGATTTAACTGAGACATCTGTGAAGAACATAATTCAAAGCTAAGTAACCCACTAAAGGGCCCAATGTCCTTCTGGGCTTCAAATCTTACGTAGATTTTTGTTTTCATACTCATATTTCATCTATATATTCTTGTAAATATTGCAGGTTCCTGATACCATTATTCATCCTGCAGAATGATTCCTAACCCAAATCGAATGTGCTATTAATTCTAACCATACAATGTTCCCTCAATCTAACTTTACAGAAGAGCAGAGACAGTGTGACCAGGAAAGTCTCAGTGGAGAAACCCTGCTTTGGACCTTTTGCTTACCTATTGTTCTGTTGTCCTGAATGTCAGGAAGGTCTTTGCCTCAGGCCACCCCTTTGTGAAGCCTGAACAAAACAGTTTTCAAATGGAAATGAATGAGCATCACCTGTGGCTCTTTGCTTAATTGCTCTGGATCAGGATGTGTCTGAATCAGCCTCTTGGCCCTGTGTGACTTAGATTCTCAGCACCTGATGGATCTAAAGAAAGATTCCATGTGTGCATCCAAAACCAAAATGGCAAAAAGTTCAGTAATTGTGAATGAAGTCTCTTTCCTTCCTCTGTTAGGTTCCTGACCTCCATCAAAAGAGAATAGGGATCCTTTGGGTCAAATGAGTTCTTGAAACCCTGAAGAGGTGCTTGGGTTTTCTCATGACTCCAAATCACATAAAGAATCTATACCTATCAGTCAGTAGTTGTCAGTCAATATTGCTCCCAGAAATGGTGGAAGAAATACTCATGTCACCAGATCTACATGTACATTTAATCACAAAAATATTCTGGACACAAAATTCAAAGTTCACATTTTTTATTGTACCAAAGCCTAAATGGAAAGTGAACATAGATTACTAAAAACATCCAAGTTGCCTAATGCTCTCAAATGACAAACCTATTGGTGACTACATATTTGTTTCTTCCTAAGATTATATATTCAAACTCAACCCTGTTGAAAATATCTAAGCCTATCTCTCACTTTATACTTTGCTTCATTTCATAATGTCTCTATTGATATCTGCTTACCTAAATATTTTCCCAAGTTCATCATTGTGATTGACTCTTCACATGTGCTGACATTTAAATTCATTCTGTAACTATTGCTAAATAACATGTGTTCCAAATCCTACACTCACTCTTCTTCCTAAACCTACCTACTATCTTCCTAATCCTACCGACTATCCCTTTTTGACTGGATGTTCTCTTCGACATTTAGTCATCCAAGGTACAAGGTCCTATGACATTGTATATGGATTTATCTGAGACATCTGTGCAGAACGTAATTCAATTGTAAGTAACCCAATCAAGGGCCCAATACCCTTCTGGGCATCAAATCTTACTTAGACTTCTGTTTTCATGAGTACATTTCACCTCTATATTCTTATCAATATTGCAGGTTCCCAATACCATTATTCATCCAGCAAAATGATTCCTAACCCAAATCGAACCTGTTATTAACCCTAATCATACAGTGTTCCCTCAATCTTACTTTACAGAAGAGCAGGGACAGAGTTGGTCTTATAATACTGGAATGTAGGCGATCTTCTACCTGCTGAGAACCTCAAAGGTCCAAGATGTAGGCAGCTATGAAGGACCTGAGAGACCAAAAGTCATCTTCCATGGCAAACAACCTGGTCAGGATGAAGGGTTGTGTCTGAATCAGCCTCTCTCTTCTTAATGTAGAGAAGATGGAACAAAGGAGGCCTGTGTGGAGAGCTGATTCCGGTTGCCTATGGTTGATATACCATTCTAACTTGTGAAAGTGTCACAGGACGTAGGGGAAGCCTCCATCTCATGGGACCCTTGGAAGCAACTGTGAGGACAAAGTGGTTGCCAAGGCAGTGACCTCATTCAGTTCCTGAAGGAAGTGACCTGACCTCACTTCCTTGGTGATGGAATGTGGGATTCAGGAAGCCAGGCACACAGAGCCAGTCCCAGTTCCACTCCCAGTGGTCTCACTTGTTTGGATTTACCAAAGGCTGAGTCAGGCTATCTTGGTACCTAGAGATGTGAGGATGGCCAAACGGAAGGAAAGCTCTGAAGAGGGGCCTTTTCTGAGAAAGCAGGTAGTGGCACACCACTGGATTTTGAAAAGTCTCAGTGAAGAAACCCTGGTTTGTGCCTTCTAATTACCTATTGTTCTGTTGCCCTGAATGTCAGTAAGGTCTTTGCCTCAGGCCAACCCTTTATGAAGCCTGATGAAAAAGTTTTCAAATGAAAATGAATGGGCTCCAGAATGGCAATATGTAAATCAATGGTTGTGCAACTGAAGTGATTCTGCAATCTGTATATGGGGTAAAAATGGGAGCTCATATCCCACTTGAATCAAAGTGTGAAATATGATATATCAAGAACTATGTAATGTTTTGAACAACCTACAATAAAAATTAATTAAAAAAAAAAGAAAATGAATGGGCATCATCTGTGGCTCTTTGCTTAATTTCTTTGGAAAGGGATGTGTCTGAATCAGCCTCTTGGCCCTGTGTGAGGCTGTGGCTTAGATTCTCAGCACCTGATGGATCTAAAGAAAGATCCCATGTGCGCATCCGAAACCAAAATGGCCAAAAGAGCAGTCACTGTGGATGAAGTATCTCGCATTTCTATGTAAGGTTCCTGACTTTCATCAAGTGAGATTAGGGATCTTTGGGTCAAATGAGTTCTTCCAAGCCCTGCAGAGGCTAGCCCATAGCTGCTAGGGTTTTCTCATGACACCAATTCACATACAGAATCTAATCCCCACGGTAGGTAGTCCTCAATTTGGAGAAGCAGAGCAGTATTAACGGCAGGCCTATTTGATCATTCCTGGTTCACAGGAAGGGTGTCCAGGCCACCTAGATGTTAGGCAAATGAGGGGCTGGGGAGCTTATTTTGGATACTGACTTGGACTGCGCCCCTCATGGAAACCTCCAGCCAGAGTTTATGATGAGTGTCTATATGGCAGAACATGAGGGCCATGTGGGAGTGTTTTGATTTTATTTGTGGTCATTTGTGTGGCAGTTGGAAGAGATGACTGCGTCCACCTGGGCTTGCTGTGATTCCCCTTAGAGACTGAGTTCTGGAACTGACCTCAGAGGAGTATTGCCATGAATTGTGTTGGGATTTAAGAGGCCACGCATGAGAGTCACCCTTGGAAACTGAGATCTAGTTCGAGGGTAGCTTTCCACAGGACACTGGGAATCTCTGCCAGGATATTATATGATTTTATTCTTAAAAACTTGGCAGCCTTATACACACCCCAAAACACACATGGACCTCACATAGTAGACCTCAATGTGCCTGGCTTCATGTGACCTTTTGGAACTATTTGGGAAGCCTTGCCTGTGAGAGTTCTCCAGAGATTTCATTGAAATGAGCTTCCTCAACATTTAATGGTTCCTGAATGAATTGAAACCCACAGTGCCTCCAACTTCATCCTTGAAAAATGGTTAGATAAATACCTTGAAATTTTTAAATTCCCATACCCAGGTGGCACTGGAGAAACTTTGGATGTCCTGTTTCTGATCATGAGTATACCAGACAGTGCCTAGATTGACTGGGTTTCATGAAAATGGTGAAGAAGAGAGATGTCAGTAACTTGGAGCCTGTTGACTAGTGGGCCTAGAGAATTGGTGGGCAGGAGTGTGGTAAAACATCTGTGGTGGGGCCATGTGGATCTGCCATTGGCTTCCAAATGGCTTTTGACTGACATGGTGCAGCTAGCAGACCCTTCTATGCAAAGGCATCTTGTTATATGGAGAGTTTTCAGGGCAATGTTCAGAATCAGGTTGCTATGTTCAAGGTGGTTCAGGTTGCTATGTGAGATAGAAGCCTGGTTTGTGCTTTCTCCTGCATACCCTGATCCACCACAAGTGACAGAACTCCCTCCAGCACTGTGTGCCAGTTGAACTCCTTGTATTTCATGAAGAAAATACTTAACTCCCAGTGCAGCAGCAAAAAAAACCAGGAAAAGTGGAGGATGAAAAAATGGCTTCATAGTCCACACGGGGAAACACTTAGCCCCCACTGGCCACAAAGAGAGAATTCAGCACTGCTGCCTCAGGTTCATTGGAAAATAACATACCATGTCCTCCAGGTCACATAGATGCAGACACAGCTTTGTTGGTCTCACTACAAAGGAAGCTAAAGCTCCTGACAACAACATATATTTCAAGTACCCACCCTGAGATGCAGTTTCTCTAGAAGACTTTAGGCCAGCAGCACTCCATGTTTGTGGAGTGTTTACCCTGTCCCTTACTTTTGGAGACTCCTCTACCACCTCCAAGGTTGTGAAATCCTCAGCATTTTCCATTCCATAAATATATTCACAGATTTTCTAACTTTTCTCTAATTGTGTCTTACTTGGGATTGATGGTAATGTCAAGGCGTTGTTCTGGATGAGAGTGGGAAGATTTTTGGTAGCACATATTAACATACACGTTGGATTCATTTTCCAATTTTCCATTCTAAATACTGAAACCCTGACACAAACCCATTACCTAATAGTCTCTGACTACTAATTCTAATATGATGGAGAAAATTAACCAAAACAGAATAGAAATGCAAGCAGTTCAGAGGAGGCATGTTGTATTTTTGCACTTGCCTTTTGTGTTATATAGGGTAGGAGTTATAAATCTAGTCAATTATTTGTTGAAATAGTTCACCATGTGTATGTAAAGTTAAAAAATATGTGAATTCCTGTCTCCATTTCTCTGTAGCCTGTTAAGCACATGCAGTTTTATATGCACATATAGAATCCTACCTGGTATCACATGTACATTCTTTTCAGCTGGCTGACTTTGCAGGTACAAATTGTGAGAAGAGATCACTCCTCCTAAATGCTGTTTGAACTGAAAATTCAAACTATGGGTGAGCTTCCTGGTTTAACAACATTATACATAAATCCATGTTCAGCAAAATGAATATTTTTGCATCTGTGCATGATGTATATTTCATGGTGATTGTCCATTGGAATATATATTGCTATTTTTAATGTCTCTCTGTATATATATATAATACTCTCAAGATTTTTCAAATTATGAAAAATGGGTTTTACTATACACTCCCTAAATTCATTCATATTCTTGTATGTGGATTTATAATCAACTTTTCACAAAATTATTCTCAGAAATATTCATCCACCTGAAATACATATTTGTTTCCTATTACTGAAAACTAATTTCAGTGAATGGTGCATACAAATCCTAATATTTCTACAGTAAGTTTAACATCAATGCAAGTAGATTCTGATGGGACATGATGTGTAGTTTAACATTCATTTTTATTTAACACTGGTACATTACTATTTCTTCAGTTCATACATATCATAGGATATATATATTTCAAGCACAAGTTAGAAAATTTATAGACAATTTTTTTCACTTTCAATCACTTCCTGCTTCAGAACACATGTATTCCTCCATCTTTCTTGGCTTGTCTTTTCATGAGACTTATTTCCACACATATTATTTTTGATTTCCATAATCACTTTTGTAGCAAAACTCACACATTCTTCATGATAAACCATAACCCTAATATTACCATTATTTGTGTAACAGGTTGGAATGAATGATTGTATATCAATATAAGATTTCTTATAAGTTTTCAGATATCAATTCAAATCATTATTAAAAGTGGAACCAGTTTCATTATATATTCACAGTAATGTCTACTCATGCATTATCTCTATATTCATAGTCACAGGGTACACCTCTTTGTTTCCCCAATATGAATTTATACGTCTTCAAATATTGCTCCCAGATATGGTGGAAGTAATACTCATGGCCCCTGATCTAAATATACATTTAATCACAGTAATATTCTGGACACAAAATGCAAATGTCATGCTTATGATTGTACCAAAGCCACAATGTAAAGTGAAGATGTATTACTAAAAACTTCCATGTCTAGGTTGCCTAGTGCTCTCAAATGTCAATCCTATTGGTGACTACATATTTGTTTCTTGCCAAGATTATATATTCAAATTCAACCCTCTTGAAAATCTCTAATCCTGTCAATCACTTTATACTTTGCCTGATTTTGTAATGTTTCCATTGATATCTGCTTTCCTACATATTTTGTCCAGTTTGTCATTGTGACTGACTCTTCACGTGTGCTGACATTTAACTTCACTCTCTAACTGAAACCCTATTGCTAAAGAACTTTTTTTCCAAATCCTATACTCACGCTTCTTCCTAAACCTACCAACTATCTTCCTAATCCTACGAACTATACCTTTTTGACAGGATGTTCTCTTCTACATTCAATCATCCAATAAATGTCGGGTGAGCGGCAGAGGAAGATACCACCAAGAGACTGTCTCATGCAACAGCTAAGGGTTTATTGGGGGTCCAGCATGCTGGGGCTCAGTGCTCACTTGAATAGAGCAGAGAGCCCTGAGAACAGCTTAAGCAAATCTTATATACTTTCCTTGGAGACGGCAGGGAGGAAAGTTTATTGATGGGTCAGGGCGAGTGGGCAGTTTTCATGCAACTGGTGAGGGAGTACATTCTACAATTTGGCAGTTGGGGACAGCACATTCTTGGAACAAGATTAGCAAACAGTTGTCAATATTTCAACAGTGTTTTGTTAAGCATACAGAAAAACAGGAAGTGACAAGTACTAATTTTATTAACCTTTTATTCTCCACTTCTTCTTCTGGCTACTTTTAGTCATAAAAGTGATCATTTTGGGGTGTACATCCTATGTCTGCTAGTGGGGTATTGTCATAAGTTTAACTTGTCCAATTTGAGCTTGGAGAAAAGAAATTACACGGTTGAGCAAACATGGTTTTATAGTTAGCAACAATATGAAGAGTATTATTGGACCGGCCAGGGTTGATAAAAGCATAGTTAACCATGAAGACTGTGTGAACCAAGACTCAAACAACCATTTTTGGGCCTCTATCTCTGGTTGTTTCTCTTCAAGTTGTCTTTTTAATTTACTCATAGATTTTTTTACAACTCCAGTATTCCGCATAGAAACAACATTCTTCCCTCAATGCAGCACAAAGGCCTCCTTCTCTCATGAAGTGGAGGTCCAACCCTCGACTGTTCTGTAAAATAAGTTCAGAGAGACAGGTAAAAGATTCCTGCAAAGCTCTGATGGAGGTTTCTAATATCTTAGTTTTGGTCTATTGCTGCTTCTAATTGAGTCATTTGTTGTGTCCCATGGACCAGGGCAGTGGTTCCTGTGCCCACCCCTGCAGCAACTCCTATTCCTAATAGGATGGCTAAAGTGAGGGTATATGTTCCCAGGGGAACCGGGTTCTATGCCCCCCCTATTTGATTTCAAATGAACCTGTGTTATGATAGTGCACTCTGGGAAACATCTGCACCATTACATAATTAATCATATCTGTTGACCATTTCATGAAAACATAAACAATATTTAAGTATATAGAATAATACTGTTGTAGGGACGGACGAGGCAAGGCAACCTAAGATAGCTCCAAAAACAGGGAAACAGTCCTAATTGGGTGCAACCAGATTCAGAGGGCATTGCTTCTGTTGTAATCAATTCATCCCCTGAACCCCAAGTTTAGATAGTTTCAGAATTTTGTACCCAACATGTAAGGGAAGGGGCTCAGAAGTTCACAGTTTGCAGAAGTTAACAAAAAGCAAATTTTGTTTCTGTTTTTTTCTCTATTCTGTGCAAGTTTACTTTTAAAGGACGCCTGGGAGGGTGAGAGCTTTTTCTTCCCTTTCTTTTTCCCCCCTGCCAGCTGTTACCAAGGAGCCTAGTTGGTAACTTCTTAATCTTACAAATGTTGGCATCTCTGTGAAGCGCCAGCTCAAGGCCAGAGGCATTGTTCACATATTTTGGGAAAAACTAGTAAGGGGTTGTCTAGCTTAGAAGTGCTGAGTTTTATAGCCAGTGGCCAAGTAGAACAGGGCAATACAAAAAGTGAAAGTTTATCTACATTGAACTCTTTTATATGGAGCCTTTTGCTGAAAGTTCTAAAGTCAGCCATGGTGAAGACTTCTGGAGAAGGTCAGTTAATACTTTTCTGTGGGCCTGGCACAGAGGGGAAACACGGGGAAGGTGGGGCTGAGAGCAGCTCCGAGGATCTGAGAATGAGGAAGGAGAGATGTAAAAGAATAATGGGAAAGGGGTTTGGGATTTCTTAGCAACAAAAACATGAGCAGTAGAACAGGTAGAGTAGAGGGGAAGATGGGAGTGAATATCCCAAAACCCTGTGAGACACTTCAAATTCTTAGTAAACTGTTTTCAGTGATGACAAAGCAACTTTAAAGGCCATTTTTATTACATCTTGGATAGGGGTCTGAGGGCTCTCCTCAGCTGGTTTGAGCTTTGGGTTAGCTAGTAAGAGGTCCTGGTGGGACCCGGTGCAGGCACTGACAGGAGAAGAGAGGAGTGAGTGGGTACAGGGGTGCCTTAGTACCTGCTACCTGAGAACCGGCAAAGTTAGGGGGTTTTGATCTAGTAATTCGAGGAGAGAAATCAGGTTTCTGAGGTGGGAGTTACAGCAGAGAGTCTGGAGCAGAAGGCTGAGAGTGAGGATCTATTGGAGAAGCATAGTTCAGGATGTGAGTGAAGGAGGGAAAAGGCTTCCACATAGGGGAATCTCCTTTCACACTTTTGAGCACTTGCAGAAGTTAAAAAGGTCACCCAGAATTTGAGGATCTAGAGACCCCTCTGGGGGCCATCGGTTTTGGTTATCTAATTGGTACTATGGCCAATGCTGTGTACTGAGTTTGATGAGGAGTTTGGATTCCATCAGGCAGCCCCTGTATGCTCACATCCCGATGACATACAGAAGAAGTCGGCTTTTTCCCCACCCATCCGTGACGTTTTGTGTTTTTGATAGTCTGCCAGGCAACCATAGTAATCTAGCCTAGCCAACCTGCATCTGGTTCGCGTGTCCCTACATCCATAATGTTTGTTTCCATTATCTATCATACAGAAGGGATTTAATGGAATTTTATTGGGATCCTCTTCATCAGGGTTATCTCAATAGGAATGACATATAGCCAGCTGACAAATGTCTGGGTGGAGAGATGGCCACCAGGTCCCTAAGTTGACTCTTTGTGAGATTGATTATACTTCTTTTCCAGTAGAATTTGTGATCAGCCATCGCTGCTGAATGGGCTGATGAGGGTTAAGACTACTTGTGGCCAAGGGGAGAGTCTATAACCTTATCCACATGGCGAATATGCAATTTGAAAGTATTACCAGTCTTTTCCAGTTTCCAGCCAGAGTCTGGACAGGGCGCAGGCTTGGGATGAGAGGCATGGATCCAGGAAGTGATTCTGTCTACCTTTACCACTGTAGGTGTTATAAGTAGCACCTGGTATGGTCCTTTCCAGCGGGGTTCCGGGGATGACACCTGATGTCATCTTAAGTAGATGAACCCTCTTATTTGATATCGATGTGGAGTCCCCTCATTTCCAGTTTGGTAGGCAGTGGCCAGCTTTTTTCACAGGTATCACTGAGTTCTTTTAAGAGCTTTAAGTCTGTCAAGCAAGGGGGTATAAAAGTGATGGTTAGGTCTTAGAGTTGGGATTAGGTCCCTTATTGGAGGAGGGCCACCATAGAGAATTTCACAGGGGGTAAGGTTACTCAAAGAAAGAGAGGGAGTATTTCTTGCATGAAACATTGCATAAGGCAAGAGCATAATACAATCTTTTATGTTGGTCTCTATGCTTAATTTCGTTAAATCTCTTTAGTGGTTCTATTCATTCTTTCTACCTGTCCATAACTTCCAATTAATCCCCTGTTTCCTGGATAACCCCTGACTTACCTGGACCATGAACACGGGTTCATTATCATACCCTATTACCCGCTTAGCTTCCTCCAATGGTAGTGAGGCTGAGTCAGCAGCACGGGAATCACTTAGAGGGTGTTGTGGGTTAGAGGACGAGTGCAGTGGATAAGGAGGGGGAGAAGAGTCCAGTAGAGTCAAATCTTGTGACTCAGGAAGAACAGAGTTTGCAGGAGAAGGAGGAGTTGAGGGTTTGAGAGATCATGGGGGAAGGAGTAGGAGCAGAGGCAAGGGCAAAAAAAGGCTTCACCCATGGAGGAGGAGATTTGCAGAGGTCCTGAAAAGTTAAGATATATGGCTGTTGATCTGGATGACTATGTGGCCCCTGCTGAAAGACAATATCTCTGACTTCTTAAATTAGTGGTAAGTAGAAAGATCCTTCTAGGGGCCATACGACTCTAAAGGTGGGCCATTCTGAGGCACAGAGAGTCTGCCAGGTCTAGCGTTTTACTAAAAAAAGAAAGATTCTGAGCCCTTAAGCGAATTTTGGTCCAGTGATCAAGGGTCAGGGACAGAGGCATTGAAGTGCTCTTTCCCATGATGAACGATACACAAACTAAATGCAACAACACACGACACAGATATAACAAGACCATAAAGACAGGCAATGGACGTACATCACTGAGACCAGGAATCAGTAGACAGGAAAACCCAATGGGATGGCAATACCGAATCCGAAACAAAATATCACTGAATCCAGGAGACAATTGTTCCTTGATTTCCTGAGTCCTCTGCGGCGTCCCCCAGGGAGGTGCCCTGTGTCTCTGTGAGAGGTCTCTCAGCCAAAGTCGGAGAGAACTCAGGCTCTTCATCGCAAGCGATATTGCCAAGCCCTAACATGAATCCTGAAACCAGAAAGAGGTGCCTTACTTGCTCCGAGAGGAGCCCTTTGGGGTCTCTCGTCCGCCAGTGACGGAACTCGGTGGAACGTCAATATGTAAAGGTCCGGCGAGTGTCAGAGGAAGAGACCACCAAGAGACTGTCTCATGCAACAGCAAAGGGTTTATTTGGGGTCCAGCATGCTGGGGCTCAGAGCTCACTTGAATAGAGCAGAGAGCCCTGACAACAGTTTAAGCAGGGATTATTTACTTTCCTTGAGAGGGGAGGGAGGAAGTATACTGATGGGTAAGGGCGAGTGGGCGGTTTACATGCAAACTGGTGAGCGAGCATATTCTACAGTTTGGCAGTTGGGGACAGTACATTCTGGGAACAGGATTAGCAAACAGTTCTCAAGATTTCAACAGTGTTTTGTTAAGCATACAGAAAAACAGGAAGTGACAATTAACTATTTTAATAACCTTTCACTACCGACTATCCTTTTGGACTGGATGTTCTCTTCTACATTCAATTATCCAAGGTACAAGGTTCTATGTCATTGTATATCGATTTATTCAAAGCTAAGTATCCCAATCAAGGGCCCAATGTTTTTCTGGGCTTCAAATGTTACTTAGATTTCTGTTTTCATACATATATTTCCCCTGTACATTCTTATACATATTGCAGGTTCCCAATACCATTATTCATTCAGCAGAATGATTCCTAACCCCGAATCGAATATGTTATCAATCCTAACCATACACTGTTACCTCAATCTAACTTTAGAGAAGAGCAGGGACAGAGTTGGTCTTACAATACAGGGATGTAGGGGATCTTCCAGGTGCTGAGAACCTCAAAGGTATATGCAGTAATGATCCCTGAAGAAGATGTAGGCACCTCTGAAGGACCGGATTGAGAAAAAGTCATCTTCCATGGCGAACAACCTGGTCATGATGAAGGGTTGTGTCTGAATCAGCCTCTCTATTCTTAATGTAGAAAAGATGGAAAAATGAGACCTGTGTGGAAAGCTGTTCCCGGGTGCCTATGGTTGATATACCATTCTAACTTGTGAATGTGTCACAGTAAGCAGGGGCAGCCTCCATCAAAAGGGACCCTTGGAAGCAACTGTTAGGACAAAATGGTTGCCAAGGCAGTGACCTCATTCAGTTCCTGAAGGAAGTGACCTGACCTCACTTCCTTGGTGATGGAATGTGGGATCCAGGAAGCCAGGCACACAGAGCCAGTCCCAGTTCCACTCCAATTGGTCTCACTTGTTGGATTTACCAAGGACAGAGTCAAGCTATCTTGGTACCTACAGATGTGAGGATGGCCAAATGCCAGGGATGCTCTGAATAGGGGCCTTTCCTGAGAAAGCAGGTAGTGGCACACCAATGGATTTTACATTTCTCAGTGAAGAAACCCTGGTTTGTTCCTTCTAATTACCTATTGTTCTGTTGCCCTGAATTTCAGTAAGGTCTTTGCCTCAGGCCAAGCCTTTAGAAAGCCTGAAGAAAGAGTTTTCAAATGGAAATGAATGGGCAACATCTGTGGCTCTTTCTTAATTGCTTTGGAGAGGGATGTGTCTGAATCAGCCTCTTCGCCTGTGTGAGGCTATGGCTTAGATTCTCAGCACCTGATGGATCTAAAGAAAGATTTTATGTGCGCATCCAAAACCAAAATGGCCAAAAGAGCAGTCACTGTGGGTGAAGTATCTCGCATTCCTCTGTAAGGTTCCTGACTTCCATCAAGTGAGAATAGGAATCTTTGGGACAAATGAGTTCTTCCAAGCCCTGCAGAGGCCAGCCCATAGCTGCTAGGGCTTTCTCATGACACCAATTGACATTAACAATCTAATCCCCAAGGTAGGTAGTCCTCAATTTGGAGAAGCAGAGCAGTATTAACGGCAGGCCTATTTGATCATTCCTGGTTCACAAGAAGGGTGTCCCGGCCACCCAGACTTTAGGCAAATGAGGGGCTGGGGAGCTTATTTTGGATACTGACTTGGGCTGCGCCCCTCATGTAAACCTCCAGCCAGAGTTTATGTTGAGTGTCTATATGGCAGAACATGAGGGCCATGTGGGAGTGTTTTGATTTTATTTGTGGTCATTTGTGTGGCAGTTAGAAGAGATGACTGGGTCCACCTGGGCTTGAACTTGCTGTGATTCCCCTTAGAGACTGAGTTCTGGAACTGACCTCAGAGGAGTATTGCCATGAATTGTGTTGGGATTTAAGAGGCCACGCATGAGAGTCGCCCTAGGAAACTGAGATCTAGTTCGAGGGTGGCTTTCCACAGGACACTGGGAATCTCAGCCTGGATATTATATGCTTTTATTCTTAAAGACTTGGCAGCCATAATTAAGATTCAAAACACGCATGGCCTCCATCTCATGGGATTCTTGGAAGCAACTGTTAGGACAAAATGGTTGCCAAGGCAGTGAAATCATTCTGTTCCTGAAGGAAGTGACCTAACCTCACTTCCTTGGTGATGGAACTCTCTGAACTTGGGATCCAGGAAGCCACTTAAACAGTGCCAGTCCTAGTCCCAGTCTCAGTGTTTTCACTTTTTGGATTTCCCGAGGACAGAGTCATTCTTTCCTGCTAACTACTGATGTTAGGATGGCCAAATAACAGGAAAGCTCTGAAGAAGGGCCTTTCCAGAGAAAGAAGGTAGTGCCTCACTGCTGGCTCCTGACAACTTCAGAGAGGTGACCAAAGACACAAGATCTGAGACATACAGGCCATTTTGGGGGAACATTGTATGGCCCTCCAGTCACAGGACACTCCAGATAGTCACAGACCTACTTGTGGGAAGGAGGTGTCCTTGTGGGTGTGGGTGTGAGTTTGTGGTTTTCTCTCATGTTCTGAAATCATCACGGGAGTTCCAGGGTTTTCAATCATTCGAAGCCATCGAGTTCCCTTAGCCGGGCCAGCTTCCTCCTGGGGAGGTGGGGCTGTGTGTGCTGTGGGGGAGTTATCTGGAGGGCGTAGGGCCAGCTTAGCTTCCTCCAATGGCGGAGAGGCTGAGTCAGCTGCAGGGGAATAACTTAGAGGGGGTTGGTGGTTGGGGGATGAGGGCAGGGTATAAGGAGGAGGATGAGAGTCCAGTAGAGTCAAATCTTGTGACTCAGGGAGAACAGAGGGTGGTGGAGGATGAGAAGCAGAGGGTTTGAGAGATCATGGGGGAAGCAGTACCAGCAGGGAAAGGGACAAGGAAAGGCTTCACGCATGGAGGAGGAGACTTGCAGAGGTCCTGCAAAGTTAAGATACATGGCTGTTGATCAGGATGGCTATGTGTGTGCAGCTGAAAGACAATATCTCTGACTTTTTAAATTAGTGGGAAGAAGAAAGATGCTTCTAGGGGCAATCCGACTTGAAAGGTGAAACATTCTGAGGCACAGACAGTCTGGAAAGTCTGGAGTTTTACTGAAAAAGAAAGATTCTGAGCCCTTAAGCGAACTTTGGTCCAGTGATCAAGGGTCAGGGACAGAGACATTGAAGTGCTCTTTCCCATATTGAAAGATACACAAACAGTGAATGCAACAACACACAACACAGACAAGACAAGACAATAAAGACAGGCAATGGACGTCCAAAACTGAGACCAGGACTGCATAGCAGGCAAAACCCTATGGGCTGGCAATACCGAATCTGAAACAAAAATCACTGAGTCGAGGAGACAATTGTTCCTCGATTTCTCGAGTCCTCGGTGGCATCCCCCAATACCATTATTCATGCAGCAGAATGATTCCTAACCCAAATCGAACATGTTATCAACCCTAACCATATACTGTTACCTCAATCTAACTTTTCAGAAGAGCAGGGACAGAGTTGGTCTTACAATCCAGGAATGTAGGGGATCTTCCACCTGCTGAGAACCTCAAAGATCCATGAAAAATTATCCCTGAAGAAGATGTAGGCAGCTTTGAAGGACCTGATTGAGCAAAAGTCATCTTCCATGGCGAACAACCTGGTCAGGATGAAGGGTTGTGTCTGAATCAGCCTCTTTATTCTTAATGTAGAGAAGATGGACCAAATGAGACCTGTGTGGAGAGTTGTTCCCAGGTGCCTATGGTTGATATACCATTCTAACTTGTGAATGTGTCACAGGAACCAGGGGCAGCCTCCATCTCATGGGACCCTTGGAAGCAACTGTTAAGACAAAATGGTTGCTAAGGCAGTGAACTCATTCTGTTCCTGAAGGAAGTGACCTCACCTCACTTCCTTTGTGATGGAACTCTCTGATCTTGGGATCCAGGAAGCCAGTTAAACAGTGCCAGTTTTAGTCCCAGTCCCAGTGTTCTCACTTTTTGGATTTCCCTAGGACAGGGTCATTCTTTCTTGCTAACTACTGATGTTAGGATGTCGAAATGGCAGAAAAGCTCTGAAGAGGGGCCTTTCCTGAGAAAGAAGGTAGTGCCTCACTGCTGACTCCTGACAATTTCAGAAAGTTGGCCAAAGACACAAGATCTGAGACAGGACAGGCTATTTTGGAGGAACAGTGTATGGCCCTCCAGTCAGAGGACACTCCGAATAGTCACAGACCTACTTGTGGGAAGGAGGTGCCTTTGTGGGTTTGGGTATGAGTTTGGGGTTTTGTCTCATGTTCTGAGAATAGGTAGGAAAGGCGGTTTGTTTGGTTTGGAGTGAACTATTTCTAGTAAGTCTTTTGACAATGTGAGTGTTTCTATGTCTGTAATTCACTGTCCGTGGTTGTAGACATTAGAAAAGATAATGCATCAGTGGATGTGTCCTGTCTATGAGAAAGCTCCCCAGCATTCATTCTACCAAATTTAGGAATGGACTGCCGCTTGCCTTATGGATGGCCAACTCCTGCTATGTGTGCATCCAAAACCAAAATGGCTAAAAGAACAGTCATTGTGGATAGAGTCTCTTGACTTCCTCTGTAAGGTTCCTGATCTCAATTAAGTGAGAATAGAGATCCTTTGGGTCAAGTGAATTCTTTAAATCCTACAGAGGCTAGCTCATAGTTGCTTGGGTTTTCTCATGACATTAATTCACATAAAGAATCTAAAACGCACAGTCAGTAGCCCTAAATTGGAGAAGCGGAGCAGTATTAATGGCAGGCCTATTTGATCACTCATGGTTCACAGGAAGCATGTCCAGGCCACCATGACTTTAGGCAAATGAGGGGCACGGGAGCTTATTTTGTACACTGCCTTGGGCTGCACCCCTCAAGGAAACCCCCAGCCAGAGGTTATGATGAGTGTCTATATATAAGAAGATGAGGGCAATGTGGGAGTTTTTTGGTTTTAATTGTGGTCATTTGTGTGGTGGTAGGAAGAGATGACTGGGTCCACCTGGGCTTGAACTCTGGTGTGATTCCCCATAAAGACTGAGTTCTGGAATTGACCTCAAAGAAGTATTGCCATGAATTGTGTTGGCATATTAGGAGGCCACACATAAGATTGGCCCTTGGAAACTGAGATGTACGCCCAGAGTGGCTTTCCACAGAGCACTGGGAATCTCAGCCAGGATATCACATGATTTTATTGTGAAAGATTTGACAGCCATAGTTGAGAGTCAAAACACACATGGACTTCACATTGTAGACCTCAATGGTCCTGGGTTCATGTGAACTTTTGGCCTCTCTTTGTGAAGCCTCTCCTGTGATAGTCCTCCAGAGCTTTCATTGAAATTAGCTTCCTCACCATTTGATGGTTATTGAATTAATTGAAAAACTCAGTGCCTCCAACTTCATTCTTGAAATATGGCTCAATATATAACATGAACTTTTTGTAATTCCCATGACCAGGTGGCACTGGAGAACCATTGGATATCCTGTTGCTGATCATGAGTGTACCAGACAGTGCCTTGATTGACTGGGTTTCACGAAAATTGTGAAGATCAGAGATGCCAGTTAGTTGGACCCTGCTGAGTAGTGGGCCTAGAACAAAGGTGGCCAGGTGTGAAATAAAACAGCTATGGTAGTTTCATGTGGATCTACCATTGGCTTCCAAATGACTTCGACTAACATTGTGCAGTCAGCAGACCCTTATATGTAAAGGCATCATGTTGTATGGATAGGTTTCAGGGCAATGTTCAGAATCAGGTTGCTTTGGTAAAGGGGGCAAGCTATGTTGGACAGAAGCCTGGTTGGTGCATAATCCTACAGACCCTGTCCCACCACACGTGACAAAACTCCATGCAGCACTGTGTCCCAGTTGAACTCCTTGTATTTCGTGAAGCAATTATCGAACTCCCAGTGCATCAGGAAGAAAAACCTCGAAAATTGGAGCATGACCAAATGGCTTCACAGTCCACACGAGGAGACACTTAGACACCAGTGGCCACAGTTGACCTACAAAGAGAGAATTCAGCACTGCTGCCTCATGTTCATTGGAAAATAAGATACCATGACCTCCAGGTCACATAGATGTAGACACAGCTTTGATGGTCTCACTACAAAGGAAGCTAAATCTCCTGACAACGTATATTTCAAGTGCCCAACCTCAGAGGCATTTTCTCCAGAAGTCTTTCGGCCAGCAGAGCTCCATGTTTGTGGAGTGTTTACCATGTCACTTACTTTTGGAAACTCCTCTTCCACCTCTAAGGTTGTGAACTCCGGAGCATATTCAATTCCAGATATGTATTCACAGATTTTCTAACTCATCTCCTCTAAATGTGGTATTTGGGGCGAAGGTAATATCAAGGCATTGTTCTGGATGAGAGTGGGAAGATTTTTGTGTAGCACATATTTGCATACACATTGGATTCATTTTCCAATTTTCCATTCGAAATACTCAATCCCTGATACTATCCCATACCCTACTAGATTCTGACTACTAATCCTAACATGATGGAGAAAAATAACCCAAACAGAATAGAAATACAAGCAAATCAAAGAGTCGTGTTGTATAGTTGAACTTGCCTTTTCTATTATATAGCGTAGGAGTTATAAATCTAGTCAATTTTTTGTTGAAAGAGTTCTCCATGTGTTTTTACACTTATTAAATATGTGAATTCCTGTCTCCCCCATTTCTCTGTATCCTATTCAGTACATGTATTTTTAAATGCACATATAGAATCATACCTTGTATCACACATATTTTCTTGTGAGGTGGCTGACTTGGCAGATACAAATTGTGAGAAGAGATCACTCCTCCTAAATGCTGTTGGAACTGAAAATTCAACCTATGGGTGGGCTTCCTAGTTGAACAACTTATACATAAATCCATGTTCAGTAAAATGAATGAATACTTTTGGATACGTGGATGATATATATTTCACGATTAATTTCGATTGGCATATATATTGCTAGTTTTTAATGTCTCTCTCTCTGTGTGTGTGTGTGTGTGTGTGTGTGTGTGTGTATACACACACACTGTCCAGATTTTACTAAATATGAAATATATGTGTCTTTTGGCCACTCTTTTGGAAGCCTTACCTGTGAGAGTTCTGTAGAGCTTTCATTGAAATGAGCTTCCTCAACATTTAATGGTTCCTGAATGAATTGTAACCCACAGTGCCTCCAACGTCATCCTTGAAAAATGGCTCAGTAAATACCATAAAATGTTTGAAATTCCCATGACCAGGTGTCACTGGAGAACCTTTGGAAGTCTTCTTGCTGATCATGAGTGTACCAGACAGTGCCTTGTTTGACTTGTTTTCTTAAAAATTGTGTAGAACAAAGATGCCAGTAAGTTGTAGCCTGCTGAGAAGTGGGCCCAGAGCTGTGGTGAGCAGGTGTATGATAAAACATCTGTGGTGGGGCCATGTGGTTCTGCCATTGACTTCCAAATGGATTTTGGCTGACATGGTGCAGCCAGCAGACCCTTATATGTAAAGGCATCTTGTTATATGGAGAGGTTTTAGGGCAATGATCAGAATCAGTTTGTTATGGACAAGGGGCCAAGCTATGTGGGATAGAAGGCTGGTTGGTGAATTCGTCTGCTGACCCTGACCCTCTACACATGACATAACTCCCTCCAGCACTGTTTCCCAGTTGAACTCCTTGTATTTCATGAAGCAAATACCAAAATACCAGTGCAGAAACAAGAAACATCACGAAAATTGTAGGAGGAACAATTGGCTTCACAGTCAAGAAAGGGAGACACCTAGCCCCCAGTGTCCACAGTTTACCTACAAAGAGAGAATACAGCACTGCTGCCTCATGTTCCTTGGATAATAAGAAACCAAGTCCTCTAGGTCACATAAATGCAGACCCATCTTTGATGGTATCACTACAAAGGAAGCTAAAGCTCCTGACAACAACATATATTTCAAGTGCCCAACCTCAGGGGCAGTTTCTCAAGAAGTCTTTAGGCCAACAAAGTTCCACGATTGTGGAGTGTTCATCCTGTCCCTTACTTTTGAAAACTCCTCTACAACCCCCAAGTTTGGGATCTCCTGAGCATTTTCTATTCCAGATATGTATTCACCGATTTACTAATTCTTCTCCTCTAACTGTGTCTTACTTGGGGTGAAGGTAATGTCAAGGCATTGTTCTGAATGAGAATGGGTAGATTTTTTGTAGCACATATTTGCATACACAATGGATTCATTTTCCTATTTTCCATTCGAATTACTGAAATCTGACACCAACCCATACCCTACTAGAGTCTGCCCACTAATCCTTATATGATGGAGAAAAATAACCCAAGCATAATAGAAATACAAGCAGTTCAGAGGAGGCATGGTGTATTGTTGGACTTGCCTTTTGCATGATAAAGTGTAGGTGTTATAAATCTCGTAAATTTTTAATTGAAATATTTCTCCATGTGTTTTGAAAGGTATCAAATATGTGAATTCCTGTCTCCCTTTATCTGTTGCCTATTTAGCACATGTATTTTTATATGCACATATAGAATCCTATCTGGTACCACAAGTAAATTCTTGTGAGATGGCTGACGTGGCAGATAAAGATTGTGAGAAGAGATCACTCCTCCTAAACGCTGTTGGAACTGAGAAGTCAACCTATGGGTGAGCTTCCTAGTTGAACAACATTGTACATAAATCCATGTTCAGTAAAATAAATATTTTTGGATCTGTGTATGATATATATTTCATGATGAATTTCGATTGTCATATATATTGCTGCTTTTTAATATCTCTGTGTGTGTTTTGTGAAAAATCTACACTCTCTAGATTTTTCAAAATATGAAATATATGTCTCTTATTATACACTCCCTAAATTCATTCATGTTCATGTATGTGGTTTTATAATCAAATTTTCACAAGATTATTTTCAGAAATATTCATCCACCTCAAGTACATATTTTTTTTCTAGTACTGAACACTCACTTCAGTGAAAGGTGCATACAAATCCTTATAGTTCTAAAGTAACTGACCCAGTTTAACATCAATGCAAGTAGATTCCTATGGGAAATGTTGTGTATTTTAATGTTCATTTTTATTCAACACTGGTACATTACTATTTCTTCAATTTATGGACAACTTAGAAAATACATTTCATCCACATTTCACAAATTTAAAGGCATTTGGTACACTTTCAATCACTTCCTGCTTCAGATCACACGTATTCCTCCTTTTTTTTTGACTGGTCTTTTCATGATACTTCTTCCTAAGGCATTATATTTGATTTCCATAATTATTTTGAAGCAAAACTCACACACTCTTTATGATAAACCATAACACTAATATTACCATTAGATGTATAATTGGTTGGAATGAATGATTGTATATCAATATAAGATTTCCTGTATATTTTCAGATATCAATTTATTCCAATTTCTAAAGTTGAAACCAGTTATATTATTTATTCACAGTATGGACTATTCATCCATTATCTCTATATTCATAGACACAGGGTACAACTTTTTTAATCCAAATACTAATTTATGAGTTTTCAGAATATAGCTCCCTTTAATGGTGGGAGAAATACTCATGTCACCAGATCTACATATATATTTTATCATAGTAATATTCTGGATAAAAAATTCAAAGGTCACACTTATGTTTGTACCAACGCCTAAATTGAATGTGAGTAAGAATTACTAAAAACATCCATGTCCAGGATGCCTAAGGCTCTCAAATGTCAATCCTATTGGTGAGGAGATATTTGTTTCATGCTAAGATTATATATTCAACCTCAACCCTGTTGAAAATGTCTAATCCTCTCACTCACTTTATACTTTGCCTTATTTCTTAATGTCACTATTGATATCTATTTTCCTACATATTTTGCCCAGTTCATCATAGTGACTGATTCTTCACATTTGCTGACATTTACATTCATTCTCTAACAAAAACCCTATTACTAAAAAAGTCTTGGTCCAACTCCTAGACTCACTCTTCTTCCAAAACTTACTATCTTCCTAATCCTCCCGACTACCACTTCTTGACTGGATGTTCTCTTCTACATTCAATCATCTGAGGTATAGTGTTTTATTCCATTCTATATCAATTTATCTCAGACCTCAGTGCAGAATGTAATTCAAAGCTAAGTATCCCAATCAAGGTCCCAATACCTCTCAGCGCTTCAAATCTTACCTAGATTTCTGTTTTCATACTTATATTCACCTATATATTCTTATAAATATTGCAGGTTTCCAATACCATTATTCATCCAGCAGAATGATTCCTAATACAAATCGAACATGTTATTAATCCTAACTATACACAATTCCCTCAATTTCACTTTACAGAAGAGCAGGGACAGAGTTGATCTTACAATACAGGAATGTAGGGGACCTTCCAACTGCTGAGAACATCAAAGGTCCATGCAAAAATGATTCCTGGAGAAGATGTAGGCAGCAATAAAAGACCTGAGAGAGCAAAAGTATTCTTCCATGGCAAACAACCCAGTCAGGATGAAAGGATGTGTCTGAATCATCCTCTCTCTTCTTAATGTAGGGAAGATTGACCAAACTAGGCCTGTGCAGACAGGTGTTCCCAGTTGCCTATGGTTTTTAAACCATTCTAACTTGTGAAAGTGTCACAGGAAGATGGGGCGTCCTCCATCTTATGAGACCCTAGGAAGCAAATGTTAGGAAAAAGTGGTTGCCAAGGCAGTGACGTCATTCAGTTCCTGAAGGAAGTAACCTCACTTCACATCCTTGTTGATGGAACTCTCCGAATTTGGGTTCCAGGAAGCCAGGCACCCAGACCCAGTCCCAGCCCCAGTCCCAGTGATCCCAATTGTTTGGATTTACCAAGGACAGAATCAGTCTTTCGTGGTACCTACTTATGTGAGGATGGCCAAATGTCAGGAAAGTTCTGAAGGGGGGCCCTTTCGGAGAAAGCATGTAGAGGCTCACTGCTGGCTCCTGACAACTTCACAGAGTTGTCCAAGGAGACCAGATCTGAGACAGGACAGGCCATTTCTGGGGAACATAGTATGGTGCTCCAGTTAGAGGACACTCTGGATAGCTCCAAACGAACATGGGGAAGGAGGTGCCTTTGTGGGTGTGGGTGTGGGTTTGTGGTTTTTTCTCATGTCCTGAGAATAGTTAGAAAAGGTGGTTTGTTTGGTTTCTAGTGAACTGTTTCTAGTTAGTCCTTTGAAAAGGTGACTGTTTCTATGTCTGTGTATCCCAGTGTGTCCGTAGTTGTAGACATTAAAAAAGAGAATGTCTCAGTGGGTGTGTCCTGTCAAGGAGAAAACTTCCCAACATTCATCCTGCCCAATTCATGAATGGACTGTGGCTTGCGTTATCACTGGGAAACACCTACTATCTTGGTACGTTCCTGTATTCTTCCTGAATTCTGGCCACTCTCCAGAATAGGCTCATGGTTTTGTGTCCAAGATATGGACCCCTTCCAAGCTCTGTGACATGGCCATGTTTTGGATACCTGAAGGGAATGGCAAGCATCTCAGAAAACTCAGATATCAATGTGACCAGTAAAGTCTCAGTGGAGAAACCCTGCTTTGGTCCTTTTGATTACCTATTGTTATGTTGCCCTGAATATCAGGAAAGTCTTTGCCTCAGGCCACCCCTTTGTGAAGCCAGAAGAAAACAGTTTTCACATGGAAATGAATGGGAATTACCTTTGTGTTTTACAATAATACCTTCAGAGTTTAGGCTCTCATAAACTTAAAAATACATTTAGATTGTATCTCAGTGTAGAAAGTATGATGGAACTGTAAATATCTTATTGAAAAGAAGTCCAATTATAGAACACAAATGACAGACATAAATCTCCAACATGTTTTACTTTTAAGCCTAGAATTACCATACAACCTTAGAACACCAGCTTGATACAATGCTCTTTTGAAGCTTCTACCTTTCAGACTTGTATACCTGGAAGATATGAGCACATTAACACCACAATTACATTGATGTTTTTGTATTAACCAAGTTTAGCTTTTTAAAGAAATAACATGGCACAATTTTGTAAAAACAGTAATAGTTTAACCAGCTTTTTAATTTTTTAAGATTACTTGCTCAAAACTTACACATATAACCAACTTACACAAAACTTTTTTATTATTAAACCTTTTAATTACTTAATCATATAGACTCTCTTATCCAGAAACACATTTTCCCTCTATTAAATCTATATCTAGAACCTTTTAGTTTCTCTTTTCCATTTGTTAACCTCTTTCTGTTCACATTTTGAAACAATACATGTAAATTTCTGAATTTAAGCAGATTATTTTATAGACATCAACATTATACTAGGGCGTTTTTGAACACCTAGAAAACTTATAGGCCTAATTTTAAAGACATCTTTATTTTTATCTTTTTACCCAATTTGAATTGAACCATTTGAATCATGTGAATCAAAGATATTTGAATCCATTTTTAAATTTCTCATGAGCGCTCCTCATCTATCAATTGTCATATCACTGCATTATATATTGACTTACACACATACAGGCATACCGACATACAACACATAACACAAATGTAACACATAACACAATAGTAAAGGCCTTGTAGCTTTTTCAGGTGAAATCTCCATTGCAATGTTTAAAAACTCCACAGTTGATCAAAAATAGATCTGATCCGAAAACATTTACCGATCTGCAGGATAAAGATTATGAGCTCAAAAAAAGAAAAAAAAAATATAGAATCTAAGAAAAAGCAAGAGTCCTAAAAAAGATGACTATTCAGTAATTAGTAAATACCATATAATGTACTTATTCGTTGAGTCTAGTTTGAGTTCAGGTAAACATAAACTTTTACTCCTTTTTATCTGTCTCTTCCTGATAGGATATCAACTTAAGTCCTGACTGAGGTCTCGAAAACTGGAAAGACGCGAATTTTGAGCAGAAACCTCATGCCTAAGGCATTATAGCTATGTCATAATTTCCAGGTTTGAATGTTGAAAATTATGATGCAAGTTCAAGATGTAATTCTCAAAATTTTATATCTTTAGATTTTTCTACACTAGAAAAATTTGCTCACACAAAACTGAAAATTGGATCATTTTTTGATAATATAAATGGCACCATCACAAAAAAGTTTCTATAAGATAATAACCCACTTTCTTTGTTCTTAAATTTCAAAAGTAGTATTAAGTTACATTAAATTGGCTGAAAAATTTTTTAAAAAACCACACACTGCCATGGGTATCCGAAATTAAGCTTTAAATATTTCCAAGATTGTTGCTAATTAATGCCATTTCAATAAGCCAGACGAACCTTTTAATTTAGCACCATTTTTTTTTAAATCTTACACACTGAGGGGAACAGATACCATATCATAATTTATTTTCTTTGCCCAAGTTAATGCACTGGTATATCTAGTGGAATTTTCTCAGGCTACCTAGTTAAAAATTTAAACTCTTTAATATTTTTTTTAATCCTAAGTATTTAAGGTTTCTAGCATGAACTATCTGAAATCAAACTAAACAATTGTTTAAACCCAACTTTATACTGTAAGTTAGTGCAATGCTTTAGAAACCCATTTAGATACAAGATTGTTACAATAATAAATCATCTTTTAGATACACATTCAGCCAAGATCATCCCCAAGAAGCAATCTATAATATCAACATATTACTGCATTCATTCTCCCTTTTGTTAAGCAAACAGAGGTGGAGTAATCCTTAAAGTGCAGGTAAGGAATAAGGGAGTTCCCCACAGCAAAATGGCTCGGGCAGCTGCTGGGAGTCCCTTAGCCTCACTTTTTACTTACAGGATTAGTTCCTCTGGTTTGGTTTGACCCCAGGCACCAGGCATATTCTATATCTCCCAACTTTTCAGTAGTCAGCTCCCAAATAGTTCATTTTCTGCTTGCAGTTTTTTGAGTTCTAGGCTTCCCCAAGAGGGCAGAGTGGGGACTCCTTTAAAGTCCACTCTGGGGTGTCAAAATTTATGACTGAAGGTTTGGATCCCATCCCCAAATCCAATTAATGCCAATTTAATAATGAGGACAGGGTTTTGAGAAAAGTTTATGCAAGATATCAAAGTTCTTAGACCCCAGGCATTTCCCTCTGCAGTTGGCGTGCTCAACCCAACTATGGAAAGAAAAGAAAACAGTGCTTCCCTAATCTCGCTTCACAAAGGGGAGTAAAGTACATCAAAGTTCTTTAAAACACAGCTAAGAGAGGTGTAAAAGGTGAGAACAGAAAAGCTGGCGGTTCTATTGACTTTTGGTCCCTCACAGGAGAAGCATTAGGTTAAAATTTAGCTAAAGTTACTTCCACACGTCTAAGGCAGGTTGGAACACGGGACTCTGCATCGGTCCACACAATGCCATCACATTTAACAGAAACACAGACAAAAAGACACACAAAGACCATCATGCAGCTCCCGTTTGTTCACAACCCTAAGATCTTCAAACTTGTGACTCAGTGAGAATGGAGGGAAGAGGGGGAGGTGCAGAAGGTTTGAGTGATAGGATCGTAGGCAAAGGGGTCAAGTTGGAGCCAGGGACCAGAAAAGGCTTCAAGGACAGAGGCATGAAATGGCTTTGGTCCGTAATGAGAGATACTCAAACAGAGACAACGACAATACAAACGTGACACAAACACGGACACACAGTTAACGTTTAACACGAGTTCAGAAGGAGAGATTAGAACCTAGTAACTGGCAAAACCTGATGGGTTAGACCACAAAGACAGACAGTGAATTCAACCTGAGAGACATACGTAGCCAGCAAGACCTGTCAGGTTGGCAGCAGAGTCACCTAATTAGGACACATCGGTCCCTCCCCGAATCGTCCAAGGAGTCCCTTGCAAGGACGTGGTCTGTGGCTTCAGGACACGTCTGTCCACCACCGCCAGTGGGAACTTACGCTCTCTGCTGGCAGCCACTCTGCCAACAAAAACCGAAAACCGAAAAACCAAACCTGGTAGGGAAGATGGCCGCTGCGTACGGGGGTTGCTGAAATGCTGAGTGTGGTGCTCAGTGAAGCGGCTTTAATTGAGATTTCGTGCAGTTGGTTAGAGCTCCTTTTACCGTTAATCTGTAGTAGACCACTTGCCAAGCAGCAGGAAGAACAAAGAGATGGAAAAAGAGACGCTTGGCTGCTCAAAGCCATGGGCGTTTTGCGCGCATCTGCTTCTTCTTTCGCTTCGCTCCAGGCAGAGAACCTGAATGTGTAATCAGCAGTGGATTGTAAGTACCTGATGCAAAGAAAGCTCAGTTACTTCCGCCCCCTTTTTAAAAATATTTTTATATACAGGGAGAGTTTATGGACTGGGATTGTTCGCTGGGCTGTGGTTTCTGTGCCGAAAATCCACTCCTCAGGAGCCACCATTTGCTTTCTGCTGGCTGTCTTGATGACTCTGTCTAAATTGTCCGGCTGCCGCATCTAGAGGTTGGAGCTGGGCTAAGGGCCGAGTCCTGTCCTCTGAAGGCTGGACCGTGGCCTCGAGCGCCTAGGTCGCCTGTTCGCCGCTGCACCTTCGGGCAGAGCCTGTCTCTGGGGTCATTCTGCATTCCCTTGCTAAGGGACCTGTGCTCTGGAGGAGGGGTCCGGAGAGCCATGGTGGCAGCTGCTTGGGCCCCAGGGGATGGGCACCGGGCTGAGGAGCAATGGAGGCCGCGGTGGTTCCGCTATAGTCACAGTCGAGCGCAGCACCCATGAGCGCGGCTAACGTGAGCATGGTCCAGAGGCAGAGGCAATGGCGGCAAGGATTCATTTCTAGAAATCTGGACTGGAAACAGAAGCAGTAGTGTTACAATCCCAAGAACTTGCTTATGCCAGGAAGCTGTAAGGGTAACATGAATATCATTGAGGAGATCTAACATGGTGGCAGGTGCAGAGAGATCAAGTCTCTGACATCTTCAAATGTGCGGGCATAGGGAGCCGTAAACTGTCTAAATGCTGTTTGCTCAGGATCACTAGGCAATGCTCAGCTGATGTGGATCTGGGGCGTACAATCTGGGCCCCTCAGAACACACACACCGAGTCTGGATATGCTGCATTCAACCTCCAGTTCGCCTGCTTCTCATGACTCAGCACTAAAGATACCGCTGAAATAATTGGTCGGCCCTTCTGAATTTACAGAGGTAAAAGCCAACTGAGCCTTCATAGGCAGTGGCCAAAGGACTGAAATGGGGCTTGGGAAAGTCAGTCAGGACTCAACCGTTGCATTGGTCACCCGGCAAAGGGAAAGAACGGTCACCATTTGCACGAGATACCACCATGGCAGAGAACTGACATCACGAGTGGAGGAGATATCTTCATTGAAACCTTTGTGACAGGTGTTTAATCGCCTAGCCATCTCTCTCCACACAGTGGAGAAACCTTAAGAGCCCCTCCCAGCTCTTTCATAAGGGCGCCTCCTAGCTCTCCTGTGAGCTCCATAGCCAGACCGAGGGAATCAGGAGTGGCATTGGACTTGCGTTCAGGAGCTCTCGGCTACCGCTCCCACCAGTGCAGACAACTGAGGTCTCTTGCACCAGCTACCAGGGGCGTGGCTCCTGGAGGGCAAGCAAATTTGCTGAGGGTTCTCAGCCCCAAGCTCTACAAACTTAGGGGCTGAGGGAGGCAAACAGGGAGAGTGTGCCCAGGTATTCATGAAAACAGGGCTCCCAGGAGCAGCAGAACTGGCGTGTAGCCAGTATTGTGGTGAGCGGGGCCTGGTTTGAGGAAACACAAGAGAAGGCCCTAGGCACTCAGGATTGGAGACCCACCCAGTCTGGGACTTAGAGCTGCTGCACAGTTAATGGTTCCCACCTTTGAGAGGAGAAGCTTGGCCCAGTGGGCACAGCACCACCTACTTTAAGAGAAGTTAATCGAAATCTATGACTGCATTTATGTTTTTTTTTTCTTTTTCTTTCATTTTTATTTTTTGTTGGTGTAGTTGTTCTTTAACTTATTTTATGTTTTCAATTTTTTTATTTTATTATTAGTAGTATTATTTCTTTAAATTTTAATTTTCATTTTTTTATTATCATTATTATTTTTTTTAATTTCTTCCTTTCTTTATTTTCAATTTTTTTTCTTTTTGTTATTTCTGTAGGTGTTATAAGTACCACCTGGTATGGTCCTTTCCAGTGGGGTTCCAGGGATGACACCTGATGTCATCTTACGTAGACAAAGTCTCTTACTTGATATCGATGTGGAGTCCCCTTGTCCCCAGGTTGGTAGGCAGTGGCCAGCCGTTTTCACAGGTATCCCTGAGTTCTTTCAAGAGCTTTAAATCTGTCAAGCAAGGGGTGTGAAAGGGATCGTTAGGTCTTAGAGTTGGGGTTAGGTCCCTTCCTGGAGGAGGGGCACCATAGAGAATTTCATAGGGGGTGAGGTTACACAAAAAACAGAGTGAGTATTTCCTTCATGAAACAGTGCATAAGGCAGTAGCATAGTACAATCTTTTATTCCGGTCTCTAAGCTTAATTTTTTAAGGTATGTTTAATGGTTATATTCATTCTTTCCACCTGTCCTAAACTCTGGGGTATATAAGCACAATGTAACTTCCAATTAATCCCCAGGGTCCTGGCTAACCCCTTACTTATCTGGCCCACGAACGCTGGTCCAGTATCAGACCCTTTTAACTTAGGCAGGCCATATCTTGGAAAAGTATCTTCTAGGATCTTCTTGACCAAAATTTGTGCTATTTCTTTTCTTTTCTTTTTTCTTTTATTTTGAGGGGAAGGCTTCAATCCATCCTTAAAATGTACCTACAAAGACTAGGAGATATTTAAGTCTATACCTTGCTGGCTTAATTTAAGTAAAGTTCACTTCCCAGAATTGTCCTGGTTTGGTACCTCGTAGGTGCTTTCCTGCAGAAAGCTTGGAAGGGTAAGCATTAACTAATTGATGGACCCGACAGGCTTTTGTTACCCATTCAGTTATTTCCTTCACTGTGAGTCGGTTAGTGGAAAACTCTGTTCTTGATCCTTCAGGAATGCCTGCAGATTCTTTGAACCATGGTGAGTGAGTTGATGTACATTTTCTACTGACATAATTAGAGCCGTGACTCTTGGAATTTCTACTGAAGGATTTAGAAATTCCACTTGGGGGCCTTCAGGGTTAAAAGTTATTTTGGCCCAGAGCTTGGTGAGCAGATCTCTGCCCGTCAATGGGGCCAGGCATTCTGGGATTACTAGGGAGAAATGATGGATTTTTCCTTTCCCCAAGTCAATGGTCCTCTTAGTTGTCCAAGTCCGATATTTACTGCCATTAGTTTTTTGAACTAGAGACCTTTTATTAGATAGAGCGCCTATTGTGGCTTTAAGGGCTGAGTATATTGCCCCTGTATCCAGTTTACTGGGGTCTCCTCCACTTCAAAAGTTTCCCTGAGCTCGGGGAAGGGATATGAGACCCGACTTTCTTAGTCATCCTCCAGAGTCAGAATGGCTGGCTGGCCTGGCTGTCACTTTCTAAGGCAATTTTGACCCAGTGTCCTTTTTCTTTAGAGTAGGCCCATTGATCTGAGGCCAGGGGTGGCCTCTGTCGTGGGCCAACTTATCCCTTCTTGTCTCCCTGTTTCTTAATTTCTGGCCTATTTGTTGTTTTGACCAGGACCTTAGTCAACACCTTAGTCTGCCTTTTGCTTCATTAACCTCACTTTGCTCCCTTCTCTTCCTCAGTTTCTCTCTTATAGTATATCTTCTCAGATTCTCTGATGAAATCTCTCAAAGTGATATCTTGTAATCAATCTAAGCTTTGTTAATTTGTTTTAATATCGATTGCAGTTTGCCCATCATGACAGATGCCTTCTGATTCTCTGCCTGAGGATCGAAAGGAATATATGTCCTATATGACTCCATAATTCTCTCTAGAAACATAGAGGGAGATTCATCTGGCCCTTGAATAATCTCTCTTACCTTGGCCAAATTAGTTGGTCACTAGCGGCTACTTGGAGACCCAGTATTAGAGCCCAGCTATAAGTGGACAGAAGCTCCCTACTTTCAAAGGTGTTGGGGTCACAGTTGGGTCGGTTAAAGGGAAAGCCAGCTTTGATTATGTTGGGTAGTTGTGTCGGATGAACATCTGGTCCGAGGATATTTTTTTCTAGGTTCCTGGAGGATTCCCTTTTGTTCCTCTGTCTTGAAGAGAGTTCCTAGGAGTTGTTGGCAGTCTTCTGAAGTAGGCTGTTGGGAAAACATTAATGACTCAACCACACCTGAGAGCTGTGTTGGGTACTCGGAAAAGGGGGATTGTAATTTTTTAAGTTATCTAGGTCTGGAGAGAGGCCAATACTGGTAGGCTTGCATTTTTCCCCCATGGCCATCGATAACCATTGGCCTCTAGGGAAGGAGGGGGAGCATCCCGAGAGTTCCAGGGTTTTCAATCTTTTGCCACCAGCGCATTCCTTTAGGTGGGCCAGCTTCCTCCATGGGAGAAGGTGCTGTGTGTGCCACAGGGAAATTATCTGGAGGGCGCTGGGCCGGCTTAGCTTCCTGCAATGGACGAGAGGCTGAGTCAGCAGCAGGGGAATCACTTAGAGTGTGTTGGGGGCTGGGGAACCAGGGCAGGGGATAAGGAGGGGGAGGAGAGTCCAGTAGAGTCAAATCTGGTGACTCAGGGAGAACAGACGGTGGAGGAGAAGAAGAAGAAGAGTGTTTGAGAGTTCCTGGGGGAAGAAGTTGGAGCAGGGGCAGCGGCAAGGATAGGCTTCACCAATGGAGGAGGAGCTTTGCAGAGGTCCTGCTGAGTTAAGATACATGGCTGTTGATCCAGATGGCTATGTGGCCCTGGCTAAAAGCCAATATCTCTGACTTTTTAAATTAGTGGGAAGTAGAAAGATCCTTCTAGGGGCCATTCAACTCCAAATGTTGGCCATTCTGAGGTACAGAGAATCTGCAACATCCGGCACTTTACTGAAAAAGAAAGATTCTGAGCCCTTAATCGGACTTTGGTGCAGTGATCAAGGGTCAGGGAAAAAGGCATTGAAGTGCGCTGTCCCATAATGAAAGATACACAAACAGTGAAAGCAACGACACATGACACAGACAAGACAAGACAATAAAGACAGGCAATGGACGTCCAACACTGAGACCAGGACTGAGTTGCCAGCAAAACCCGATGGGCTGGCAATACCGAATCCGAATCAAAATATCACTGAGTCAAGGAGACTATTGTTCCTCAATTTCCGGAGTCCTCTGTGGTGTCCTCCAGAGACATGGCTTGAGTTCTGTAACACCACTGTCAGGCATCGTCAGAGAGAGCTCACACTCTTCATTGACAGTCAATTTGCCAAGCCCTAACCTGAAACCTGAAACCAGAAAGAGGCGCCTTATTTACCTGAGAGGGGTCCTTTGGGATCTCTCGTCCACAACTGCTCGATCTAGGTGGAACCTCCATATGTAAAAGTCGGGCTAGCGTCAGAAGAAGGGACAACCAAGAGACTTTATCATGCAACAGCAAAGGATTTACTGGGGGTCCAGCATGTTTGAGCTCAGAACTCACTTGAACAGAGCAGAGAGCCCTGAGAATAGCTTAAGTAGAGCTTATATACTTTCCTTGGAGAGGGCAGAGAGGGAAGTTTATAGATGAGTCTGGGCGACTGGGCGGTTTGCGTGCAATCAGGTGAGGGAGTACATTCTGCAGTTTGGCAGTAGGGAACGGCACATTCTGGGAACAAGATTAGCAAATATTCTCAAAATTTCAAAAGTGTTTTGTTAAGCATACAGAAAAACTGGAAGTGACAAGCACCTATTTTATTAAGCTTTCACTACTGACTATCCCTTTTTTACTGGATGTTCTCTTCTACATTCAATCATCCAAGGTACAAGGTCCTATGCCCCTGTATATGGATTTATCTGAGACAACTTTGCAGAAAGTAATTCAAAGATATGGATATCAATCAGGGGCCCAATGCCCTTCTGGGCTTCAAATCTTATTTAGATTTCTGTTTTCATACATATATTTCACCTATGTTTTATATATATATATATATATATCATAGTATATATATTTCATCCATGATTTCACAAATTTACAGGCATTTGTTTCACGTTCAATCAATTCCTTCTTCAGAACACATGTATTCCTCCAGGTCTCTTGACTGGTCTTTTCATGAGACTTCTTGCCAAACACATTATTATTGATTTCCATAATCACTTTTGAAGCAAAACTCACACACTGTTCATGATAAACCATAACCCTAATATTACCATTAAATGTGGAACTGGTTGGAATGAATGATTGTATATCAATATAAGATTTTCTGTATATTTTCATGTATCAATTCAAAAAATTATTTAAAATTGGAACCAGTTATATTATTTATTCTCAGTATGGTCTATTCATGCATTATCTCTATATCCAAAGACACAGCGTACACCTATTGTACCCCCAATACTAATTTATACGTCTTCAAAATATTGCTCAAAGAAATGGTGGAAGAAATACTCATGTCACCTGATCTCCTTATACATTTTATCACAGTAATATTCTGGACACAAAAAGCAAAGTTTACACTTATGATTGTACCAGAGCTTTCATTGAAATGAGCTTCCTCACCATTTAATGGTTCCTGAATGAATTGTAAGCCACAATGGCTCCAACTTCAACCTTGTAAAATGGATAGATGAATACCATGAAATTTTTGAAATTCGCATGACGAGGTGGCAATGAAGAACATTTGGATGTCCTGTTGCTGATCATTATTATACCAGACAGTGCCTTGATTGATGGGTATAATGAAAATGGTGTAGAACTGAGATGCCGGTTAGTTGAAAACTGCAGAGTAGTTGGCCCAGAGCAGTGATTTGCAGGTGTGTGATAAAATATTTGTGGTGGTGCCATGTGGATCTGCCATTGACTTCCAAATGGCTTTTAGCTGATATGGTGCACCAAGCAGACCCTTATATGTAAAGGCATCTTGTTATATGGAGAGGTTTCAGGGCAATGTTTAGAATCAGTTTGCTATCGTCAAGGGGGCAAGCATATGGGATAGAAGCATGGTTGGTGCGTTCTCCTGCAGACTCTGAACCACCACATGTCACAACCTCCCTCCAACACTGTGTCCCAGTTGAACTCCTTGTATTTCGTGAAGCAAATACCAATCCCCAGTGCAGCAGCAAGAAACACCACGAAAATTGGAGGATGACCAAATGGCTTCACAGTCCACATGGGAGACACTTCGGCCCAGTGGCCTCAGTTTACCTACAAAGAGAGAATTCAGCACCGCTGCCTCATGATCATTGGAAAATAAGAAACCATGTTCTCCAGGTAACATAGATGCAGACCCAGCTTTGATGGTTTCATGACAAATGAAGATAAAGCTCCTGACAACAACATATATTTCAAGTGCCACACCTCAGAGGCAGTTTCTCAGGAATTCTTTTGGCCAGCAGAGCTCCATGGTTGTGTAGTGTTTACACTGTCCCGTACTTTTGGAAACTCCTCTACCAGCTCCCAGGTTGGGAACTCCTGAGCATTTTCCATTCCAGATTTGTATTCACAGATTTTCTTACTCTTCCCCTCTAATTGTGTCTCACTGGGCCAAAGGTAATGTCAAGGCATTGTTCTGGATGAGAGTTGGAAGTTTATTGTGTAGCACATATTTGCATACACATTGGATTCATTATCCTATTTACCATTTGAAATACTGAATCCCTGACACTAACCCATACCCTAATAGACTCTGACTACTTATCCTAAAATGATGGAGAAAAAGAAACCTAACAGGATAGAAATACAGGCCTTTCATAGGAGGCATGGTGTATACTTGGATTTTCCTTCTGCTTTATCAAGGGTATGTGTTATCATTCTTGTCAACCTTTCATTGGAATATTTCTCCATGAGTTTTTAAAGTTAACACATATGTAAATTCCTGTCTCCTTTTCTGTGTAGCCTATTCAGAACATGTATATTTTTATGCATATATAGACTTCTACCTGGTATCACACGTACATTCTTGTGAGCAAACTGACTTTGGAATTTACAAATTATGAGAATACATCACTGCCCCTAAATACTGATGGAACTGAAAATTCAACCTATGGGTGAGCTTCCTAGTGAATGACATTAAACATAAATCCATGTTCAGTAAAATTAATATTTTTAGGTATGTGGATGATATATATTTCATGATAAATTT
Source organism: Callospermophilus lateralis (assembly GCF_048772815.1). Lineage (NCBI taxonomy): Eukaryota > Metazoa > Chordata > Mammalia > Rodentia > Sciuridae > Callospermophilus > Callospermophilus lateralis. The sequence continues at coordinate 146,031 of NW_027513354.1, read as the reverse complement.
CGATTGGCATATATATTGCTACATTTTAATGTGTGTGTGTGTGTGTGTGTGTGTGTGTATATATATATATATATATATATATATATATATATATATATATATACTCTCCAGATTTTCCAAAATATGAAATATATGTGTCTTATTATACACTCCGTAAATTCATTCTAGTTCGTGTATGTGGATTTATAATCAACATTTCACATTTCACAAGATTATTCTCAGAAATATTCAACCACCTGAAATACATATTTGTTTCCTAGTACTGAAAACTAACTTCAGTGAATGGTCCTTATATATCCTAATATTTCTATAGTAACTGACCAGGATTAACATCAATGCAGTTAGATTCCTATGGGACATGATATGTACTTTGAAGTTTGTTTTTATACAACACTGGTACATTACTTTTTCTTCAGTTTATGGACATCATAGGATATATCCTTTCATCCACAAGTTCACAAATTTATAGGCATTTGGTTCACTTTCAATCACTTCCTCTTTCAGAAAACATGTATTCCTTTATGATTATTTAGTGGTCTTTTCACTAGACTTCTTTCTAAACATATTATTTTCGATTCTTTAATCATTTTTGAAGCAAAACTCACACACACTTCATGATAAACCGTAACCCTAATGTTACCATTAGAAGTACACAAAGTACACCTATTTGTACTCCCAATACTAATTGATACATGTTCAAAATATTGCTCCCAGAAATGGTGGAAGAAATACTCATGTCACCTGATCTACATATACATTTTATCACAGTGATATTCTGGACACAAAATGCAAAGATCATACTGATGATTGTAACAAAGCCTAAATGGAAAGTGAGCATGAATTACTAAAAACATCCATGTCCAGGTTACTTAATGCTCTCAAATGTCAATCCTATTGGTGACTACATGTTTGTTTCTTTCTTAGATTATATATTCAACCTCAACCCTGTGAAAATGTTTAATCCTATTACACACTTTATAATTTGTCTGATTTCCTAATGTCTCTATTGATATCTGCTTTCCTACATATTTTCCCCAGTTCATCAATGTGACTGACTCTTCACATGTGCTGATATGCTGATATTTACATTCACTCTCTACCCGAAACCCTATTGCTGAAGAACTTTTGGTCCAGATCCTATATTCACTCTTCTTTCTAAACCTTCCGACTATCTTCCTAATCCTACCGACTCTCACTTTTTGACTGGATGTTGTCTTCCACATTCAGTCATCCAAGGCACAAGGTCCTATGCCATTGTATATCGATTTATCAGAGACATCTGTGCAGAACATAATTCAAAGCTAAGTATCCCAATCAAGGGCTCAATAGCCGTCCGGGCTTCAAATCATACATACATTTCAGTTTTCATACTTACATTTCACCTGTATATTCTTTTAAATATTGCAGGTTCCAAATACCATTATTCATCCCCCAAATTATTTCTAACCCAAATCGAACCTGTTGTTAATCCTAAGCATACACTCTTCCCTCAATCTAACTACAGAAGAGCATGGACAGAGTTGGTCTTACAATAGAGGAATGTAGGTGATCTTCCACCTGCTGAGAACCTCAGAGTTCCATGCAGATATGATCCTTGGAAAAGTTGTAGGCAGCTATGAAGGACCTGAGAGAGCAAAACTTATTTTACATGGCAAACAACCTGGAGAGGATGAAAGGATGTGTCTGAATCAGCCTCTCTCTTCTTAATGTAGAGAAGATGGACCAAAGCAGGCCTGTGTGGAGACAAGTTCCCCGTTGACTATGGTTGATATACCATTCTGACTTGTGAAAGTGTCACAGGAAGTAGGAGCACCCTCCATCTCATGGGACCATTTGAAGCAACTGTTAGAACAAAGTGGTTGCCAGGGCAGTGACCTCATTCATTTTTGAAGAAAGTGACTTCACCTCACTTACTTGGTGATGGAACTCTCTGAACTTGGGATCCAGGAAGCCAGGCACCCAGAGATAGTCCCAGTCGCTGTCCCAGTGGGATAACTTGTTTCGATTTACCAAGGACAGACAGTCTTTTTTGGTATCTACTGATGTGAATATGGACAAATGCCAGGAGAGCTCTGTAGAGGGACCTTTCCTAAGAAAGCAGGTAGTCGCTCACAGTTGGTTCCTGACAACTTCACAGAGTTGGCCGAGGAGACCAGATCTGAGACAGGACAGGCCAATTCAGGGTAACATACTATGGTCGACCAGTCCGAGGACACTCTGGATAGTCAAAGACTTATTGGGGGTAGGAAGTGCCTTTGTGGTTGTTGGTGTAAGTTTGTGGTTTTTATTCATGTTCTCAGAATAGGTAGGAAAGGCAGTTTGTTTGGTATGGAGTGGAGTACTTCTAGAAAGCCGTTTGACAAGGCTAGTGTCTGTGTATCCCACTGTGTCCGTGTTTGTAGACATGAGAAAAGAGAATGCATCAATGAATACGTCCTGTGTAGTAGAAAGCTTCCCAGCATTCATCCTACCCAATTTATGAGTGGATTGTAGCTTGACTTATGAATGAGCAACCCCTACTATCCTCCTATGTTCCTGTTTTCTTCCCGAATTCTGGCCACTATCCAGAATAGGCTCATGTTTTTGTGTCCAAGATATGTGCCACCTCCAAGCTCTGTGACATGGCCATGTACTGGATAGCAGAATGGAGTGGCGAGCATCGCAGAAAATGCAGATATCAATGTGACCAGAAAAGTCTCAGTGGAGAAACCCTGCTTTGGGCCTTTTGCTTACCTATTGTTCTGTTGCCCTGAGTGTAAGAAAGTTTCTTGCCTCAGGCCACCCCTTTTTGAAGCCTGAAGAAAACAGTTTTCAAATGGAAATTAATGGGCATCACCTGTAGCTCTTTGGTTAATTGCTTTGGAAAGGGATGTGTCTGAATAAGCCTCTTGTCCCTGTGTCAGGCTATGAGTTAGATTCTCAGCACCTGATGGATCTAAAGTACGTTCCCATGTGTGTATCGAAAACCGAAATGTAAAAATATCAGTCATTCTGGAAGAAGTCTCTTGCCTTTCTCTGTTAGGTTCCTGACCTCCATCAAGTGAGAATAGGGATCCTTTGGTTAAAATGAGTTCTTCAAAGGCCTGCAGAGGGTAGACAATAGGTGCTTGTGTTTCCTCATTACTCCAAATCACATAAAGAATCTATACCTGACAGTCAGTAGGCCTCAAATTGGAGAATCAGAGCAGTATTAACGGCAGGCTTATTTGATCACTCCAGGTTCAGAGGAAAGGGGTCCAGTCCACCCTTACTTTAGGCAAAAGAGGGGCAAGGGAGCATATTTTGGACACTGTCTTGGGCTGCACCCATCATGTAAACCTTCAGCCAGAGGTTTTGATGAGTGTCTCAATGGAAGAAGATGTGGGCCGTGTGGGAGTGTTTTGGTTTTAATTGTGGTTGGAAGAGATTACTTGGTCCACCTCAGCTGGAACTCTGGTGTGTTTCCCCTAAGAGACTGAGTTCTGGAACTGAACTCATACAAGTATTGCCATGAATTGCGTTGGGATTTTAGGAGGCCACGCATGAGAGTCGCCATTGGAAACTGAGATCTAGGCTCAGGGTGGCTTTCCACACAGCACTGGGAATCTCAGCCAGGATATCACATGATTTTTTTCTGAAAGTCTTGGCAGACATAGTTGAGAGTCAAAACAAACATGGACCTCACTTGGTAGACCTCAATGGGCCTGGATTCACGTGACCATTTTGCCACTTTTTTGGATGACTTGCCTGTGAGAGTTCTCCAGAGCATTCATTGAAATGAGCTTCCTCACCATTGAATGGTTCCTAAAATAATTGGAACTCACAGTGCCTCCAATATCATCCTTGAAAAATGGCTAGATAAATACCATGACATTTTTGAAATTCCCTTGACCAGGTGGTACAGGAGAACCTTTGGATGTACTGTTGCTGATCCTGAGTGTACCAGACAATGCCTTGATTGACTGGGTTTCATGAAAATGGTGTAGAACAGAGATGCCAGTAAGTTGGAGCCTACTGAGTAGTTGACCAAGAGCAGTGGTGTGCAGTTTTGTGATAAAATTTCTGTCCTGGGGCCTTGTGGATCTGCCTTTGACTTCCAAATGGCTTGTGGCTGACATGGTGCATCCTGCAGACTCTTATATGTAAAGGCATCTTTTTATAAGGAGAGGTTTAACCAAAATGTTCACAATCAGGTTATTATGGTCAAGGGGGCAAACTATGTGGGATAGAAGCCTGGTTGGTGCATTCTCCTGCAGATCCTGACCCACCATACCTGACAGAACTCCCTCCAGCTCTGAGTCCCAGTTGAGCTCCTTGTATTCCGTGAAGCAAATACCAAATTCCCAGTGCAGCACCAAGAAACACCACGAAATGTGGAGGATGACCAAATGGACTCACAGTCAACATGTGGATACACTTAGCCCCCGTGGCAACAATTTGCCTACAAAGAGAGAATTCAGCACTACTGCCTCATGTTCATTGGAAAATAAGAAAGCATATCCTCCAGGTCACAGAGGATCAGACCTAGCTTTGATGGTCTCACTAGAAAGGAAGCTAAAGCTCCTGACAACAACATATATTTCAAGTGCCCATCCTTAGAGGAAGTTTATCAAGAAGTCTTTAGGCAGGCAAAGGTCCATGTTTGTGGATTGGTTTACCCTGTCTCTTACTTTTGGAAATTCCTCTACCATATCCAAGGTTGTGAACTCGTGATAATTTTCCATTGCAGATATGTATTCAAAGATTTTCTAATTCTTCTCCTCTAATTGTGTCTTACTTGGGGCGAAGGTGATGTCTAGGCATTGTTCTGGATGAGAGTGGGAAGATTTTGTGTAGCACATATTTGCATACACATCGTATTCATTTTCCTATTTTTCATACGAAATACTGAATCCCTGACACTAACTCACACCCTTCTAGACTCTGAATACTAATCCTAATATGATGGAGGAAAATATCCCAAACACTAGAGAAATACAAGCAGTTCAGGGGAGGCATCATGTATAGTTGGACTGCCTTTTTGCATGATTTTTCGTAGGTGATACAAATCTAGTGAATTTTTAATTGAAATAGTTCTCCATTGATTTTAAAGTTCACTTATGTGTGAATTCCTGTCTCCATTTCTCTGGAGCCTATTCAGCACATGTATTTTTATATGCACAAATAGAATCCTACTTAGTATTACTCATACATTTTTGTGAAGTGGCTGACTTGGCAGAAAGAAATTCTGAGAAGAGATCACTCCTCCTAAATGCTTTTGGAACTGAAAATTCAACCTATGGGTGAGCTTCCTAGTTGAACAACATTATACATAAATCCATGTTCAGTAAAATGAATATATTTGAACCTGTGGATTATGTATATTTCATGATGAATTTTGTTTGGCATATATATTGCTACTTTTTAATGTGTCTGTGTGTGTTTTTTGTATATATATATATATATATACACTCTCCTGACTTTTCAAAATATGTAATATTTGTGTCATATATACACTCCCTAAATTCATTCATGTTAATTAATGTGGATTTATAATCAAATTTTCACAAGTTTATGCTCAGATATATTCATCCACCTGGAATATATTTTTGTTTCCTAGTACTGAAAACTAACTTTATTAAATGGTCCTTACAAATCCTATTGTTTCTACAGTAACTGACCCAGTTTAACATCAATGCAAGTAGATTCCAATGGGACATGATGTGTATTTTGATGTTCATTTTAATTAAACACTGTTACATACTATTTCTTCGGTTTTTGCACATCATAGGATATATATTTCATCCACAAGTTAGTAAATTTATAGGCTTTTGTTATACTTACAATCACTTCCTGCTTCAGAACACATGTATTCCTCTATGTTTCTTGACTCATCTTTTCATGAGACTTCATTCCAAATACATTATTTTCCATTTCCATAATCACTTTTGAAGCAAAACTCACACACCCTTCATGATAAAACATAACCCTAATATTACCATTTGATGTATAACTCGATGGAATGAATGATTGTATATCAATATAAGATTTCTTATATATTTTCAGATATCAATTCAATCCATTATTTAAAGTTGAAACAGTTATATTATTTATTCACAGTATTGTCAATTCATGCATTACTTCTATATTCATAGACACAGGGTACAACTTTTGTACCCCCAATACTAATTTATACGTCTTCAAAATATTGCTCCCAAAATGTTAGAAGAAATACTCATGTCACCTGATCTACATATACATTTTATCCCAGTAATATTCAGATCACAAAATGCAAAGGTCACACTTATGATTGTACCAAAGCCTAAATGGAAAGCAATCCTGGATTACTAAAAACATTCATGTCCAGGTTGCCTATTGCTCTCAAATGTCAATGATATTGGTTAGTACATATTCTTTTCTTCCTAAGTTTATACATTGAAACTCAACACTGTTGACAATGTCTAATCCTATCACTCACTTTATACGTTGCCTGATTTCATAATGTCTCTATTGATATCTGCTTTCCTACGTATTTTCTCCAGTTCATCCTATACTCACTCTTCGTCCTAATCCTACCAGCTATATTTCTAATCCTACCGACTATCCCTTTTTGAATGGATGTTCTCTTCAACATTCAATCATCCAAGTAAAGGTCAGGCGAGCGTTGGAGGAAGAGTCCACCAAGAGACTATCTCATGAAACAGCAAAGGGTTTATTGGGGGTCCAGCATGCTGGTACTCAGAGCTCACTTGAATAGAGTAGAGAGCCCTGAGAAAAGCTTAAGCAGAGCTTATATACTTTCCTTTGTGATGGCACGCAGGGAAGTTTATTGATGGGTCAGGGCAAGTGGGCAGTTTGCGTGCAACCGGGTGAGGGAGTACATTCTGCAGTTTGTCAGTTGGGGACAGCACATTATGGGAACAAGATTAGGAAACATTTCTCAAGAATTCAACAGTGTTTTGTTAAGCGTACAGAAAAAAAGGAAGTAACAAGTGCCTATTTTATTAACCTTTCATCCCCCAATTCTTCTTCTGGCTACTTTTAATCATAAAAGTGATCATTGCCGGGTGTCACATTCTATGTCTGCTAGTGGGGTATTACCATAAGTTCAACTTGTCCAATTTGAGCTTGGAGAAAAGAAATTACACGGTTTAGCAAACAGGATTTTATAGTTAGCAATAATATGAGGATTATTATTGGACTGGCCAGGGTTGATAAATTCATAGTTAACGAGGGGACTGTGAGAACCAAGACTCAAACCACCCTTTATGGGCCTCCCTCTCTCGTTGACACTCTTTAAGGCATTTTTTAATTTACTCATAGATTTTTTTAACAACTCCACTATGGTCAGCATAAACACAACATTCTTCCATCGATGCAGAACAAAGGACCCCTTCTCTCATGAAGAGGAGGATCAACACTCGACTGTTCTGTAAAACAACTTCAGAGAGAGAGGTTAAAAATTCCTGAAAAGCTGTGATAGAGGTTTCTAATATCTTTAAGTTTTGGTGTGTTGTTGCTTCTTATTGGGTCATTTGATGTGTCTCATGGACCAAGGCAGTAGTTCTTGTGCCCACCCCTGCAGCAACTCCTATTCCTAATAGGATGGCTAAAGTGAGGGATATATGTTCCCAGTGGAACCGGGTTTTATGGCCACCTATTTGATCTTCAAATGAGCCTGCGTCATAATAAAGCACTCTGGGAAACATCTGCACCATTACACAATTAATCCCAGCTGTTGACCATTTGATGAAAACATAAACAATGTTTAAGTATATAGAATTATACTGTTTTAGGCACGGACAAGGCAAGGCACCTAAGATAGTACCAAAGACAGGGAGACAGTCCTGTTTGTTGCAAACGGTTTCAGAGGGCATTACTTCTGTTGTAATCAACTAATCCCCTGAAACCCAAGTTTCGGTAGTTTCAGAATTTTGTACCCAACATGTAAGGGAAGGGGCTCAGAAGTTCATAGTCTGCAGAAGTTCACAAAAGGCAGTTTTTTTCCTGCTTTTTCCTCTGTTCTGGGCAAGTTAACTTTTCAAGGACACCTGGGTGAGGGAGAGCTTTTTCTTCCCTTTATATTTTCCCCCTGCCAGCTGTTACCATGGAGCCCAGTTGGTAACATCTTTATCATAAAAATCTAGCCATCTCTGTGAAGCCCCAGCTCAAGGCCAGAGGCCTTGTTCACATATTTTGTGAAAAACTACTAATGAGGTGTCTAGCATAGGAGTGCTGATTGTTTTAGCCAATGGCCAAGTAGAAGAGGGCAACACTAAAAGAGGAAGTTTATCTACTCTGAACTCTTTTATAGGGACTCTTTTGCTGAAAGCCCTAAAGTCAGCCATGGTGAAGACTTCTGGAGAAGGTCAGTTAAGACTTTTCTGAGGGCCTGGTACAGAGGGGGAAGACTGGGAAGGTGTGGCTGTGAGCAGCTCCATTGATCTGAATGAGGTAGGAGAGATGTAAAAGAATAATGGGAAAGGGGTCTGGGATTTTCCTAGAAACAAAAAGTTGAGCAGTAGAACAGGTAGAGCAAAGGGGAAGACGAGAGTTAGTATCCCTAAAAAACTGTGAGGGACTTTAAATTCTTAGTAACCTGTTTTCAGTGATGACAAAGAAATTTTAAAGGCCATTTTCATTTCATTTTGGATAGGGGTCTAAGGGCTCTCCTCAGCTGATTTGAGCTTTGGGTTAACTGGTAAGAGGACCTGCTGGGACCCGGTGCGGGCTCTGACAGTAGAAGAGATTAGTGAGTGGGTGGAGGGGTACCTATGTACCTGCTACCTCAGCAAGAGAGTAATGGTCTGAGAATTGGCGGAGGTTTGGGTTTTTGATCTAGAAATTGGAGGGGAGAAATCATGTTGCTGAGGTGGGAGTGACCGCTGCAGGTCTGGAGCAGAAGGCTGTGTGTGAGGATCTATTGGAGAAGCATAGTTCAGGATGTGAGCAAAGGAGGGAAAAGGCCTCCACATAGGGGAATCACCTTTCACCTTTTTGATCATTTGCAGAAGTTAAAAAGGTCATGCAGATTTGAGGATCAAGAGACCCCTCTGTGGGCCATCGGTTTTGGTTATCTAATTGGTAATATGGCCAATGCTTTGTACAGAAATTGATTAGGAGTTTGGGTTCCATCAGGCACTTCCTGTATGCTCACATCCCCATGACTTACAGAAGAAGTCGGCTATCCCCCAACACAGCCGTGAGTTTTGTGTCTTTGATAGACCGCCGGGCAAACAGTAATCTAGGCAAGCCAACCTGCATCTGGCTCACGTGTCGCTACATCCATAATGATTGTTTCCATTATCTATTGTGTAGAAGGGATTTAATGGAATTTTAGTGGGATCCTCTCCATCAGGGATATCCCAATAGGAAAGACCTATACCCAGCTGACAAATATCTGGGGGGAGAGATGGCCACCAGGTCCCTAAATGGGCTGTATGCAAGATAGACCATACTTCTTTTCCAGTAGGATTGTGATCAGCCATCGCTGCTGAACGGGCTGATGAGGGTTAGTACTACTGGTGGTGAAGGGGAGAGTCTATAGCCTTATCCACATGGCGAATACACAATTTGAAAGTGTTACCAGTCTTTTCCAGTTTCCAGTCAGAGTCTGGACAGGCCGCAGGCTTGAGATGAGAGATATGGATACAGGAAGAGATTCTGTCTACCTTTACTGCTGTAGGTGTTATAAGTAGCACCTGCTATGGTTCTTTCCAGCGGGGTTCCAGGGATGACACCTGATGTCATGTTACCTAGACGAAGTCTCTTACTTGATATCGATGTGTAGTTCCCTCGTCCCCAGTTTGGTAGGCAGTGGCCATCTGTTTTCGCAGGTATCCCTGAGTTCTTTTAAGAACTTTAAGTCTTTCAAGCAAGGGGGTGTGGAATGGATCGTTAGGTCTTAGAGTTGGGGTTAGGTCCCGTCCTGGAGGAGAGGCACCATAGAGAATTTCATAGGGGGTGAGGTTACACAAAGAAACAGAGCGAGTATTTCTTGCATTAAACAGTGCATAAGGCAGGAGCATAGTCCAATCTTTTATGCCGGTCTCTAAGCTTAATTTTGTTATGGTCTCTTTAATGGTTCTATTCATTCTTTCTACCTGTCCTGAACTCGGTGGTCTATAAGCACAATGTAACTTCCAATTAATCCCCAGAGTCCTGGCAAACCCCTGACTTACCTGAGCCACAAACGCCGGTGCATTATCAGACCCTATTACTTTAGGGAGGCCGTTTCTTGAAAAAATATCTTCCAGGATCATTTGACCACCATTTGTGTTGTTTCTTTTTTTTTCTTTTTTCTTTTTTTTTCCTGGGGAGGGCTTCAATCCGTCCTGAAAATGTATCTACAAAGACTAGGAGATATTTCAGTCCATCCCTTGCTGGCTTAATTTTAGTTAAGTCCACTTCCCAGAATTGTCCTGGTCTGGCTCCTCGTAGGTGCTTTCCTGCAGGAAGCTTGGAAGGGTAAGCATCAACCAATTGAGGGACCCGAAAGGCTTTTGTAACCCGTTTAGTTATTTTCTTTCGCTGTGAGTCGGTTAGTGGAAAACTCTGTTCTTGATCCTTCAGGAATGAATGCAATTTCTTTGAACCAAGGTGAGTGAGTTGATGTACATTTTCTACTGTGATATTTAGAGCCGTGACTATAGGAGTTTTTACTGAAGGATTTAGAAATTCCAATTGGGGGCCTTCAGGGTTAAAAGTTATTTTGGCCCGGAGCTTGGTGAGCAGATCTCTGCCCATCAATGGGGCAGGGCATCCTTGGATTACTAAAAAGGAGTGATGGATATTTTTTCCCCCTGGTCCATGGTCCTCTTAGTTGTCCAAGCTCGATATTTACTGTAATTAGCCCCTTGAATTAGAGACCTTTTATTTGAAAGAGAGCCCAATGGGGCCTTAAGGGCTGAGTATATTGCCCCTGTATCTACTTCATAGTTTACTGGGGTACCCTCTACTTCAAAAGTTACCCTGACCTCTGTGAGGAGATCTGAACCCCGACGTTCTTAGTCATCCTCCAGAGTCAGAATGGCTGGCTGGCATGGCTGTCTCTTTCTAGGGCCCTCTTTGACCCAGAGTCCATTTTCTTTACAGTAGGCACATGGATCTGAGGCCAGGGGTGGCCTGTAGTGTGGGCCCAGGTATTCCTTCCTGTCTCCATGTTTCTTATTTCTGGCCTATTTGTTTTTGAGACCAAGACCTTAGTCAATGCCTTAGTCTGTCTTTTTCTTTTATCCTCCCTTTGCTCCCTACTCTTCCTCAGTTTCTACCTTATAGTATACCTTCTTGGCTTCTCAGACTAAAAATCTCAAAGTCATATCTTGTAATCCATCTAAGAATTGTAACTTTCTTTTAATATCCAGGGCAGCTTGCCCAATAAAGGCCATCATGCGTATGCATTTTGATCCTCTGCCTGAGGATTGAAAGGAGTATATCTCCTATATGCCTCCATAATTCTCTCTAGACACATAGAGGGGGAATCATCAGGCCCTTGAATAATCTCTCTTACCTTGGCCAAATTTGTTGGTCACCTAGCGGCCACTAAAATACCCGCAATTAGAACCCGGTGATAAGTGGACAAATGCTCCCTACCTTCAAAGGTGTTGGGGGCCCAGTTGGGTTGGTTCAAGGGAAAGCCATGTTGAATATTTTGGGAAGTTGTGTCGGTCACCCATCTGGTCCGAGAATATTTTTTTCTAGCTTCCAGGAGGATTCTCTTTTGTTCCTCTGTCATGAAGAGAGTCCCTAGGTGTTGTTGGCAGTCATCCCAATTAGGCTGGTGTGAAAACATCAATGACTCAACCACACCTGATAGCCGGGTGGGGTCCTCGGTAAAAGGGGGATTGTTATTTTTCCAGTTATATAGGTCTGAAGAGGAGAAAGGCCAATATTGATAGTCTTGCATTTTTCCCCCAAGGACGTCGACAGTCACTGGCCCGTAGGGATAGAGGGGGAGCATCACGGGAGTTCCAGCATTTTCAAATATTCACCGCCGGCGAGTTCCTTTAGCTGGACCAGTTTCCTCCAGCGGAGGAGGGGCTGTGTGTGCAGCGGGGGAGTTATCTGGCTGGCGCTGGGCTGGCTTAGCTTCCTCCAATGGTGGAGAGGCTGAGTCAGCAGCAGAGGAATCACTTAGAGGGTGTTGGGAGTTGGGGGATGTGGGCAGGAGATAAGGAGGGGGAGGAGAGTCCAGTAGAGTCAAATCTTTGACTCAGGGAGAACACAGGGTGGAGGAGGAGGAGGAGCAGAGGGTTTGAGAGATCATGGGGGAAGGAGTAGGAGCAGGGGCAGGGGCAAGGAAAGGCCTCACTCATGGAGGAGGAGATTTGCAGAGGTCCTTCCAAGTAAAGATATATGGCTGTTGATCTGGATGGCTATGTTTCCCTGGCTGAAAGACAATATCTCTTACTTTTTAAATTAGTGGGAAGTAGAAAGATCCTTCTAGGGGCCATCCGAATCTAAAGGTGGGCCATTCTGAGTCACAGAGAGTCTGCTAGGTCCAGGGTTTTACTGAAAAAGAAAGACTCTGAGCCCTTAAGTGTACTTTGGTCCAGTGATCAAGGGTCAGGGACAGAGACATTGAAGTGCTCTGTCCCATAATGAAAGATACACAAACAGTAAAAGCAACGACACACGACACAGACAAGACAAGAAAATAAAGACACGCAATGGACGTCCAACACTGAGACCAGGACTGAGTAGCCGGCAAAACCCGATGGGCTGGCAATACCGAATCTGAAACTAAATATCACTGATTCGAAGAGACTATTGTTCCTCGATTCCAGAATCCTCAGCGGCGTCCCCCAGGTTCGTGGCCTGTGGCTCTGTGACACGTCTGTCAGCCACCATTGGAGAGAGCTCACACTCTTCATTGACAGCCATTTTGCCAAGCCATAACCTGAAACCTGAAACCAGAAAGAGGCACCTTACATACCCCAAGAGAAGCCTGTTGGGGTCTCTCGTCCGCCGCTGCCGGATCTCGGTGGAACATCCATATGTAAAGGTCGGGTGAGTGTCACGGGAAGAGACCACCAAGAGACTGTCTCATGCAAAAGCAAAGGGTTTATTGGGGGTCCAGAATGCTGGGGCTCTGAGCTCACTTGAATAGAGCAGAGAGCCCTGAGAACAGCTTAAGCAGAGCTTATATATTTTAATTGGAGAGGGCAGGGAGGGAAGTTTATTGATGGGTCCGGGTGAGTGAGATGTTTGCGTGCAAACGAGCGAGGGAGTACATTCTGCAGTTTGGCAGTTGGGGTCAGCACATTCGGGAAACAAGATTAGGAAACAGTTCTCAAGATTTCAACAGTGTTTTATTAAGCATACAGGATAACAGGGAGTGACAAGTACCCATTTTGTTAAACACTCACTACCGAATATACTTTACCAGATTTCCTAATGTCTCTATTGATATCTGATATATTTCCTACATATTTTCAACAGTTCATCATTGTGACTGACTCTTCACATGTGTGGACATTTACATTCACTCTATACAAAAAACCCTATAGCTAAATAACTTTTGGTCCAAATACTATACTCACTCTCCTTTCTAAACCTACCGACTATCTTTCTAATCCTACCGAGTATCCCTTTTTAACTGAAAGTTCTTTTTGACAATCAATCATCCAAGGTACAAGGTCCTATGCAATTGTATATCGATTTATCTGAGACGTCAGTGCAGAAAATAAAACAAAGCTAAGTATCACAATCAAGGGCCCAATGCCCTTCTGGGCTTCAAATCTTACCTCGATTTCTCTTTACATACTTATATTTTACCTATATATTCTTGTAAATATTGCAGGTTCCCAATACAATTATACATCCAGCAGAATGATTCCTAATCCAAATCAAACCTGTTATTAACCGTAACCATACACTGTTCCCACAATCTAAATTTACAGAAGAGCAGAGACAGAGTTGGTCTTACAATACAGGAATGTAGGGGATGTTCTAACTGCCGAGAAACTCAAAGGTCCATGCAAAAATGATCCGTGAAAAAGTAGTGGCTAACTGGGTAACTATGAAGGAACTGAGAGAGCAAAAGTCATCTTCCATTGCAAACAACCTGGTCAGGATGAAGGGATGTGTCTGAATCAGCCACTCTCTTCTTAATGTAGAGAAGAAGGACCAAACCAGGCCTGTGTGGAGAGCTGTTTCCAGTTGCCTATGGTTGATATACCATTCTAACTTGTGAAAGTGTCACAGGAAGTAGGGGTAGCCTCCATTTCATGGTACCCTTGGAAGCAACTGTTAGGACAACATGGTTGCCAAGGCAGTGACCTCATTCAGTTCCTGATGGAAGTGACCTCACCTCACATCCTTGGTGATGAAAATCTCTGAACTTGGGATTCAGGAAGCCAGGCACCCAAATCCAGTCCCAGTCCCTGTCCCTGTGTTCTCACTTCTTTGGATTTACCAAGGACAGAGTCAGTCTTTCTTATTACCTACTGATGTGTGCATGGCCAAATGCCAGGAAAGCTCTGAAGAGTGGCCTTTCCTGAGAAAGCATGTATTGGCTCACTGTTGGCTCCTGACAACTTCATGGAGTTCACCAAGGAGACCAGATCTGAGAAAGGACAGGCCATTTTGGGAAAACATTGTATGGCCCACCAGTCAGAGGACACACCGGATAGTCAGAAACCTACTTGGGGAAAAGAGGTGCCTTTGTGGGTGTGGGTGTGTGTTTGTGGTTTTGTCTCATGTTCTGAGAATAGGTAGGAAAGGTGGTTTGTGTGGTTTGGAGTGAACTGTTTCTAATAAGTGATTTGACAAGGTGACTGTTTCTATTTCTGTGTATCCCAATGTGTCCGTGGTTGTAGACATTAGAAAAGAGAATGCATCAATGGATGTGTCCTGTCTAGTAGAAAGCATTCCAGCATTCATCCTGCCAAATTTATGAATGCAATGCAGCTTGCCTTATCAATGGGCAACACCTGCTATATTCCTAAGTTGCTGTTTTCTTCCTGAATACTGGCCACTCTCCAGAATAGGCTCATGGTTGTGTGTCCAAGATATGTACTACGTAGAAGCTCTGTGACATGGCCATGTACTGGATAGCTGAAGGAATGTCGAGCATCTCAGAAAACTCAGATATCAGTGTGACCAGTAAGTTTCAGTGGAGAAACCCTGCTTTGGGCCTTTTGCTTACCTTTTGTTCTCTTCCCATGTATGTCAGCAAAGTCTTTGCCTCAGACCACAGCTTTGTGAAGCCTGAAGAAAACATTTTTTAAGTAGAAATTAATGGGCCTCACCTGTGGCTCTTTGCTTAATTGCATTGGAAAGGGATGTGTCTGAATCAGCCTCTTGGTGCTGTGTGAGGCTGTGGCTTAGATTCTCAGCACCTGATATATCTAAAGAAAGATCCCATGTGTGCATCCAAAACCAAAATGGGCAAAAGAGTAGTCATTGTGGATGAAGTCTTTCGCCTTTTTCTGTAAGGCTCCTGACCTCCATCAAGTGAGAATAGGGATCCTTTGTTTCAAATTAGTTCTTCAAATCTCTGCAGAGGCTAGCCCATAGGTGCTTGGGTTTTCTCATGACTCCAATTCACATAAAAAACCTAAACCCCAGAGTCAGTAGTCCTCAATTTGGAGAAGCAGAGCAGTATTAACAGCAGGTCTTTTGTTCACTCCTGGATTACAAGAAGGATGTCCAGGGCACCCTGACTTTAGGCAAATGAGGGGCAAGGGAGCTTATTTTGGACACTGCCTTGGCCTGCGTCCTTCATGGAAAACTCCAGCCAGAGATAAAAATGAGTGTCTAGATGGAATAAGATGAGGGTCATGTTGGAGTGTTTTGGTTTTAAATGTGGTCATTTGTGTGGGTGTTGGAAGAGATGTGTGGGTCAACATAGGCTTGAACTCTGGTGTGATTCCCCTTAGAGACTGAGTTCTGGAACTGACCTCAGAGAAGTACTGCCATGAATTTTGTTGCAATTTTAGGAGACCACGCATGAGAGTCGCCCTTGGAAACTGAGATATAGGCCCAGGATGGCTTTCCACAGAGCACTGGAAATCTCAGCCAGCATATCACATGATTTTATTCTGAAAGACTTGGCAGCCATAGTTTAGAGTCAAAACACACATACACCTCACATTGTAGAACTCAATAGGCCTGGCTTCTTGTGACCTTTTGGCCACTCTTTGGGAAGCCTTGCCTGTGAGAGTTCTTCAGATCTTTCATTGAAATGAGCTTACTCAGCATTTCATGTTTCCTGAATGAATTGAAACCCACAGTGCCTCCAACTTCAACCTTGAAAAGTGGATACATAAATATCATAAATTTTTTAAATTCCCATGACCAGTTGGCACTGGAGAAACTTTGGATGTCCTGTTGCTGATCATGAGCATACCAGACAGTGTCTTGATTGACTGGGTTTGGTGAAAATTATGTAGCACAGAGATGCCAGTAAGTTGGAGACTGCTGAGTAGTGGCCCTAGAGTAGTGGTGTGCAGGTGTGTGATAAAACATCTGTGTTGTGGCTATGTGAATTTGCCATTGCCTACCAAATTGCTTGTGAGTGACATGGTGCAGGTAGCAGACGCTTGTATGAAAAGGCATCTTGTTATATGGAGAGGTTTCAGGGCAATGTTCAGAATAAGTTTGCTATGGTCAAGGGGCAAAGCATTGTGGGATATAAGCCTGGTTAGTGCATTCTCCTGCAGACCCTGACCCACAACACGTGACAGAACTCCCTCCAGCACTTTGTCCCAGTTCAACTCCTTTTATTTCATGGAGCAAATACCAAACTCCTAGTGCAACAACAAGAAACACCACGAAAAGTATAGGATGACCAAGAGGCTTCACAGTCCAAATGGGGAGACACTTAGGCCCCAGCTGCCACAGTTTACCAACGAAGAGAGAATTCAACACTGCTGCCTCATGTTCATTGGTAAATAAGAAACCATGTCCTCCAGGTCACGTAGATGCAGATCTAGCTTTGATGGTCTCACTACAAAGGAAACTAAAGCTCCTGAAAACAACGTATATTTCAAGTGCCCAACCTCAGAGGCATTTTCTGCAGAAGTCTTTAGGCCAGCAGAGCTCCATGTTTGTGGAGTGTTTACACTGTCCCTTACTTTTGGAAACTCATCTACCAACTCCAAGGTTTTGAACTCCTGAGCATATTCCATTCCAGATATGTATTCACAGATTTTCTATCTCTTCTCCTCTAATTGTGTCTTTCTTGGGGTGAAGGTAATGTCAACGCATGGCTCTGAATGAGAGTGGGAAGATTTTTGTGTGGAACATATTTCCATAAACATTGGATACATTTTTTTATTTTCCATTAGAAATACTGAATTCCTGATACTAACCCAAAACCTACTAGATTCTGACTACTAATCCTAATATGATGGAGAAAAATAAACCAAGCTGAATAGAAATACAAGCAGTTCAGAGGGGGCATGGTGTATAGTTGAACTTGCCTTTTGCATGATAAAGGGTAGGTGTTATAAATGTACTTAAATTTTAATTGAAATAGATCTCCATGTGTTTTTAAAGTTAACAAATATGTGAATTCCTGTCTCCCTTTCTCTGTAGCCTATTCAGCACATGTATTTTTATATGCACATATAGAATCCTACCTGGCATCACACGTATACTATTGTGAGATGGCTGACTTGGCAGATACAAATTGTGAGAAGAGAAAACTCCTCCTAAACGCTGTTGGAACTGAAAATTCAACCAATGTTTTAACTTCCTAGTAATACAGTATTATTCATATCCATGTTGAGTAAAATAAATATTTTTGCATCTGTGGACGATATATATTTCATGATGAATTTCGTTTGGCACATATATTGCTACTTTTCAATGCCTGTGTTTGCGTTTTGTATATATATATATTCTCCAAATTTCTCAAAATATTTTATATATGTGTCTTATATACACTCCCTAAATTCATTCATATTCATTTATGTGGATTTATAATCAACTTTTCACTAGAATATTCTCAGAAATATTCATCAACCTGAAATTTATATTATCTTCCTAGTACTGAAAACTAACTTCAGTGAATGGTGCATACAAATCCTAATAATGCTACAGTACCTGACCCAGATTAACATCAATGCAAGTAGATTCCTATGGGACATGATGTGTCTTTTGATGTTCATTTTTATTCAACACTGGTGCATTACTATTTCTTCAGGATTGCACATGAGAGGATATATATTTCATCCACAAGTTCACAAATTTATAGGCATTTGTTTCACTTTCAATCACTTCCTGATTCAGAACACATGTATTCCTTCATGATTCTTGCCTGGTCTTTTCATGAGATTTTGTTTCAAACACCTTATTTTGATTTCCATAATCAGTATTGAAGCAAAACACACACACTCTTCATGATAAACCATAACTCAAATATTACCATTAGATGAATATCTGGTTGGAATGAATGTTTGTATATCAATATAAGATTTCCTGTTTATTTTCAGATATCAATTCAAACCGTTATTTAAAGTTGGAACCAGTTATATTATTTATTCACAGTATGTTCTATTCATGCATTATCTCTATATTCATATACACATGGTCCACCTATTTGTACTCCCACTAATTTATTCATCTTCAAAATATTGCTCCCAGAAGTGTTAGAAGAAATACTCATGTCACCTGATCTACATATATATTTTATCACAGTAATATTCTGGACAAAATGTGCAAAGGTCACACTTATGATTGTACCAAAGCCTAAATGGAAAGTGAATATGGATTGATAAAAACATCCATTTCCAGGTTGCCTAATGCTCTCAAATGTCAATGCTATTGGTGACTACATATTTGTTTCTTCCTAAGATTATATATTGAAACTCAACCCGGTTGAAAATGAATAATCCTATCACTCACTTTATACTTTGCCCTATTTCGTAATGTCGCTATTGATATCTGCTTTCCTATATATTTTTCCCAGGTCATAATTCGACTGACTCTTCACATGTGTTGACATTTACCTTCATTCTCTACCCGAAACCCTATTGCTAAAGAACTTTTGGTCCAAATCCTAAACTCACTCTTCTTCCTAATCCTACCGACTATCATCCTAATCCTGTAGACTATCGTTTTTGACTGGATGTTATCTTCTACATTCAATCAACCAAGGTACAAGGTCCTATGCCATTGTATATCGATTTATCTGAGACATCTATGAGGAACATAATTCAATGCTAAGTATCACAATCTATGCCCCAATGCCCTTCTGAGCTTCAAATCTTAAATAGATTTCTGTTTTCATACATATATTTCACCTCTATATTCTTATAAATATCGCAGGTTCCCAATACCATTATTCATCCAGCAGAATGATTCCTAACCCAAATCTATCATGTTATTAACTCTAACCCTACACTGTTCCCTCAATCTAACTTTACTGAAGCACAGGGACAGAGTTGGTCTTATAATACAGAAAAGTAGGGGATCTTCCACCTCCTGAGAACCTCAAAGATCCGTTCAGAAATTATATCTGGAGAAGATGTAGGCAGCTATGAAGGACCTGAAAGAGCAAAAGTCATATTCAATAGCAAACAACCCTGTCAGGATCAAGGGTTGTGTCTGAATCAGCCTCTCTCTTCTTATTGTAGAGAAGATGGACCAAACCAGACATTTGTGGAGAGCTGTTCCTGGGTTCCTAATGTTGATATACCATTCTAACTTGTGAAAGTGTCACAGGAAGTAGAGGCAGCCTCCATCTAATGATACCCTTTGAAGCAACTCTTAGGACAAAGTCATTGAAAAGGCAGTGACCTCATTCAGTTCCTGAAGGAAGTGACCTACCTCACTTCCTTGGTAATGGAACTCTCTGAACTTGGGATTTAGGAAGCCAGGCACACAAAGGCAGTCCCACTCCCAACCCAGTGGTCTCCCTTGTTTGGATTTACCAAGGACAGAATCTGTTTTTCTTATTACCTACTGATGTGAGGATGGCCAAATGCCAGGAAAGCTCTGAAGAGAGGCCATTCCTGAGAAAGTAGGTAGTGGCTCACCGCTGGCTCCTGACAACTTCACAGAGTTGGCCAAGGAGACCAGATCTGAGACAGGACAGGCCATGATGTCGGAACATAATATGGCCCACCAGTCAGAGGACAGTCCGGAAAGTCACAGACCTACTTGGGGGAAGGAGGTGCCTTTGTGGGTTTGGGTGTGTTTTTGTGGTTTTGTCTGATGTTCTGAGAATAGGTAGGAAAGGCGGTTTGTTTGGTTTGGAGTAAACTGTTTCTAGTAAGTCGTTTGACAAGGCGAGTGTTTCTAAGTCTGTGTTTCCCACTGTTTCCATTGTTTTACACTTTAAAAAAGAGAATGCATCATTGGATGTGTCCTGTCTAGTAGAAAGCTTCCCATTATTCATCCTGCCTAATTTATGAATGGACTGTGGGTTGCCTTATTGAATGGTAACACCTGTTATCTTCCTAAGTTCCTGTTTTCTTCCTGAATTCTGGCCACTCTCCATAATAGGCTTATGGTTTTGTGTCTATGATATGTACCACATCCAAGCTCTGTGACATGGCCATGTACTGCATAGCTGAAGGGAATGGCGAACATCTCACAAAACACAGATATCAGTGTGACAAGTAAAATCTCAGTGGAGAAACCCTGCTTTTGGCCTTTTTCTTACCTATTATTCTGTTGCCCAAATGTCAGGAATGTCTTGGCCTCAGGCCACCCATTTGTGATGCCTGAAGAAAACAGTTTTCAAATGGAATTGAATGGCCATCACCTGTTGCTAATTGCTTAATTGCATTGGAAACAGATGTGTCTCAATCAGCCTCTGGCCCTGTTTGAGGATGTGGCTTAGATTCTCAGCACCTGATGGATCTAGAAAAGTTCCCATGTGTGCATCTAAAATTAAAATTGCCAAAAGAGCACTCATTTTGGATGAAGTCTCTCGCGTTCCTTTGTAAGGTTCCTGACTTCCATCAAGTGAGAATAGGGATCCTTTGGGTCAAATAAGATATTCAAAGCCATGCAGAGGTGCTTGAGTTTTATCATGACTCCAAATCACATTAAGAATATATACCCGACAGTCAGTAGGGCCCAAATTGTAGAAGCAGAGCAGTATTAATGGCAGGCCTATTTGATCACTCCTGGTTCACACGAAGGGTGTCCAGGCCACCCTGACATTAGGCAAATGAGGGGCAAGGGAGCTTATTTTGGACACTTTCTTGAGCTGCACCACTCAAGGAAACCTCCAGCCAGAGGTGATGATGAGTGTATATATGCAAGAAGATGAGGGTCATGTGGGAGTATTTTAGTTTTAATTGTGGTCATTTTTGTGGCAGTTGGAAGAGATGACTGGGTCCACCTGGGCTTAAACTCTGGTGTGATTCCCCTTAGAGAGTGCGTTCTGGAACTGACCTCAGAGAAGCATGGCCATGAATTGTGTTGGGATATTAGGAGGCCACACATGAGAGTCGCCCTTGAAATCTGAGATCTATGCCCAGGTTGGCTTTCCACAGAGCACTGGGAATATCTGCCAGCATATCACATGATTTTATTCTGAAAAACTTGGCAGAAATAGTTGAGAGTCTAAACACACATGGACCTCACATTGTAGACCTCAATGGGCCTGGCTTCATGTGACCTTTTGGCCACTCTTTGGGGAGACTTACCTGTGAGAGTTCTCCAGAGCGTTTATTGAAATGAGCCTCCTAATCATTTAATGGTTTCTGAATGAACTGAAGCCCACAATGACTCCAACTTCATCCTTGAAAAATAGCTAGATAAATACCATGAAATGTTTGAAATTCTCATGACCAGGTAGCACTGGAGAACCTTTGGTTGTCCTGTTGCTGATCATGAGCATGCCAGACAGTGCCTTGATTGACTGGGTTTCATGAAAATGGTGTAGAAAAGAGATGCCAGTAAGTTGGAGCCTGAGTAGTGGGTCTAGAGCAATGGTGGGCAGGTGTGTGATAAAACGTCTGTGGTGGGCCCATGTGGATCTGCCATTGGCTTCCAAAAGGCATGTTACTGACATGGTGCAGTCAGCAGACCCTTATATGTAAAGGCATCTTGTTATATGGAGATGTTTCAGGGCAATGTTCAGAATCAGGTTGCTATGGTCAAGGGGGCAAGCTATGTGGGATAGAAGCCTGCTTGGTGCATTCTCCTGCAGACCCTGACCCACTACACGTGACAGAACTCCCTCCAGCACTGTATCCCAGTTGAACTCCTTTTATTTCATGAAGCAAATACAAAACTCCAGTGCAGCAGCAAAAAACACCATGAAAAGTGGTGGACGACCATATGGCTTCACAGTCCACACGGGGAGAAAATTAGCCCCCAGTGGCCACAGTTTACCTACAAAGAGAAAATTCAGCACTGCTGCCTCATGTTCATTGGAAAATAATAAACCATGTCGTCCAGGTCACGTAGATGCAGACCCAGCTTTGATGATGTAACTACAAAGGAAGCTAAAGATCCTGACAACTACATATATTTCAAGTGCTCAATCACAGAGGCAGTTTCTCAAGAAGTCTTTAGGCCAAAGAGCTCCATGTTTGTGGAGTATTTACCCTGTCCCTTACTTTTGGAAACTCCTCTACCTCTTCTAAAGTGTACTCCTGAGCATATTCCATTCCAGATATGTATTCACAGATTTTCTCACTCTTCTCCTCTAAGTGTGTCTTACTTGAGGCGAAGGTAATGTTCTCAAGGAGCATGGAAAGATTTTTGTGTAGCACATATTTACATACACATTTGATTCATTTACCAATTTTCCATTCGAAATACTGAATCCCTGACACTAACCGATAGCCTACTAGACTCTGACTACTAATCCTAATATGATGGAGCAAAATAACCCAAACAGAATTAAATACAAGCAGTTCAGAGGAGGCATGGTGTATAGTTGGATTGCCTTTTGCATTATATAGGGTAGGAGTTATAAATCTAGTCAATTTTTTTGTTGAAATAGTTCTCCGTGTGTTTTTAAAGTTAACACATATATGAATTCCTGTCTCCCTTTCTTTGTAGCCTATTCAGCAAATGTATTTTTATATGCACATATAGAATCATACCTGGTACCACACTTACATTCATGTGAGGTGGCTTACTTGGCAGATACAAATTGTGAGAAGAGATCACTCCTCCTAAACGCTTTTGGAACTTTAAATTCAACCTATGGGTGAGCTTCCTAGTTGAACAACATTATACATAAATCCATATTCAGTAAAATGAATATTTTTGGATCAGTGGATGATATATATTTCATGGTGTATTTCGATTGGCATAATATTGCTGCTTTATAATGTCTCTGTGTGTTTTTGTATATATATATATATATATATATATATATATATATATATATATATATATATATAGTCTCCAGATTTTTCAAAATATGAAATATATGTGTCTTATTGTTCACTCCTAAAATTCATTATATTCCCCTATGTGGATTTATAATAAACTTTCACAAGATTATTCTCAGAAATATTCATCCACATGAACTGCATATTTGTTTCTTAGTACTGACAACTATCTTCAGAGACTGGTGCTTACAAATCCTAATATTTCTACAGTAACTTTCTCAGTTGAACATCAATGCAAGTAGATTCCAATGGGACGTGAAGTGTATTTTGGCATTCATTTTTATTCATCACTGGTACATTATTATTTCTTCACTTTATGCACATCTTAGGATATATATTTCATCCACAAGTTCGCAAATTTATAGGCATTTGTTTCACTTTCCATCACTTCCTGATTCAGAACAAATGTATTCCTCCATGTTTCTTGACTGGTTTTTTCATGAGACTTCTTTCTCAACACATTATTTTCGAATTCCATAATCACTTTTGAAGCAAAACTCACACACCCTTCATGATAAACCATAACCCTAACATTACATTAGAAGTATAAGTGGTTGGAATGAATGATTGTATATCATTATAAGATTTTTAAGATATTTTCAGATATCAATTCAATCCATTATTAAAAGTGGAACTAGTTATATTATTTATTCACAGAATTGACTATTCATGGATTAACTCAATATTTATAGACAGAGGGTACACCTCTTTGTACCACCAATAATAATTTACACATCTTCAAAATATTGCTCTCAGAAATGCTGGAAGATATACTTATATCACCTGATCTACATATACATTTTATTACAGTAATATTCTGGACACAAAATGCAAACTACACACTTTTGATTGTACAAAACCCTAAATGGAAAGTGAACATGGTTTAATAAAAACATCCATGTCCAGGTTGTCTAATGCTCTCAAATTTCAATCCTATTTGTGACCACATATTTGTTTCTTTTTAAGATTATATATTCAAACTCAACCCTGTTGAAAATGTCTAATCCTATCACTCACTTTATACTTTGCCTGATTTCATAAGGTCTCTATTGATATCTGCTTTCCTACATATTTTTCCCAGTTCATCATTGTGACAGACTCTTCACATGTGCTGATACTTACATTCAATCTCTTAGCGAAATCCTATGACTAAAGAACTTTTGTTCCAAATTCTATACTCATTCTTCTTCCTAAACCTACTGACACTCTTCCTAATCCTACTGACTATCCCTTTTTTACTGGATGTTCTCTTCTACATTCAATCATCCAAGGTACAATGTCCTATGTCATTGTATATCGATTTATCTGAGATATCTGTA
Organism: Callospermophilus lateralis; assembly: GCF_048772815.1. Lineage (NCBI taxonomy): Eukaryota > Metazoa > Chordata > Mammalia > Rodentia > Sciuridae > Callospermophilus > Callospermophilus lateralis. The sequence goes on along the minus strand of NW_027513354.1, from coordinate 121,442 downwards.
CAGAACGTAAATCAAAGCTAAGTATCCCAATCAAGGGCCGAATGCCCTTCTGGGCTTCAAATCTTACCTAGATTTCTGTTTTCATACATATATTTCCCTTCTATATTCTTATAAATATCACAAGTTCCCATATCATTATTCATCCCACAGATTGTTTCTTAACCAAAATCAAACCTCTTATTTACCCTAACCATAAACTGTTTCCTTAATCTAACTTTACAGAGGAGCAGGCACAGAGTTGGTATTAGAATACAGGAATGTGGGGGATCTATCACCTGCTGAGAACCACAAATGTCCATGCAGATATGATCCTTGGAAAAGATGTAGGCCGCTATGAAGGACCTGAGAGAGCAAAAGTCAACTTCCATGGTAAACAACCTGGTCAGGAAGAAGGGATGCGTCTGAATCAGCCTCTCTCTTCTTAATGTAGACAAGATGGACAAAACCAGGCCTGTGTGGAGAGCTGTTCCCGGGTGCTTATTGTTGATATACCATTCTAACTTGTGAAAGTGTCACAGGTAGTAGGGGGAGCCTCCAGTTCATGGGACCCTTGGAAGCAACAGTTAGAACCAAGTTGTTGCCAAGGCAGTGACCTCATTCAGTTCCTGAAGGAAGTGTCCTACCTCATTTCCTTGGTGATGGAACTCTCTGAACTTTGAATCCAAGAAACCAGGCACCCAGAGCCAGATGCAGTCCCAGTCCAAGTGGGCTCACTTGTTTGGATTTACCACAGACAGAGTCAGTCTTTCTTGGTACCTACTGATGTCAGGATGACTATATGCCAGGAGAGCTCTCAAGAGGGGCCTTTCTTGAGAAATCAGGTAGTGTCTCACTGCTGGCTCATGACAACTTCATCAAATTGTCTAAGGAGACCAGATCTGAGACAGGACAGGCAATTTTGTGGGAACATAGTATGGCCCACCAGTCAGAGACCTCTCCGGATAGTTACAGTTCTACTTGGGGTAAGGAGGTACCTTTGTGGGTGTGGGTGTGAGTTTGAGGTTTTGCCTCATGTTCTGAGAATAGGTAGGTAAGGCAGTTTGTTTGGTTTGGAGTGGACTGTGTCTAGTAAGTCGTTTGACAAGACGAGTGTTTCTATGTCTGTGTATCTCACTGTGTCCGTGGTTGTAGACATTAGAAAAGAGAATGCATCAATGGATGTCTCCTGTCTAGTAGAAAGCTTCCCAGCATTCATCATGCCCAGTTGATAATGGACTGTGGCTTGCCTTATGGTTGGGCCAAACCTGCTATCTTCTTAAGTTCCTGTTTTCTTCATGAATTCTGGCCACTCTCCAGAATAGGCTCATGGTTTTGTGTCCAAGATATGTACCACCTTCAAGCTCTGTGACATGGCCATGTACTGGATAGCTGAATTTAATTGGGAGTATCTCAGAAAACTCAGATATCAGTGTGACCAGTAAAGTCTCAATTGAGAAACCCAGCTTTGGGCCTGCTGTTGTCCTGAAAGTCAGGTAGGTCTTTGCCTCAGGCCAAACTTTGTGAAGCCTGAAGAAAACAGTTTTCAAATGGAAATGAATGGGCATCACCTGTGGCTCTTTGCTTAATTGCTTTGGTAAGGGATGGGTCTGAATCAGCCTCTTGGCCCTGTGTGAGGCTTTGGCTTATATTCCCACCACCTGATTGATCTAAAGAAAGATCCCATGTGTGCATCCTAAACCATAATGGCCAAAAGAGCAGTTATTGTTGATGAAGTCTCTCACCTTCCTCTGTAAGGTTCTTGACTTCTATCAAGTGAGAATAGGGATCCTTTGCATCAAATGAGTTCTTCTAATCCCTGCAGAGCCTGGCCCATAGGTGCTTGGATATTGTCATGATGCCAATTCACATAAAGACTCTAAACCCCAGAGTCAGAAGGCCTCAAATTGGAGAAGTGGAGCAGTATTAAATGCAGGCCTATTTGATCCATCCTGGTTCACAGGAAGAGTGTCCAGGCCACCCTGACTTTAGGCCAATGAGGGGCAAGGGAGGTTATTTTGCACACTGTCTTGCGCTGGGCCCCTCATGGACACCTCCAGCCAGAGGTAATGATGAGTGTGTATATGGAAGAAGATGAGTGACATGTGGAGTGTTTTGGATTTAATTGTGTTCATTTGGGTGGTGGTTGGAAGAGATGACTGGGTCCACCTGGGCTTGAACTCTGGTGTGATTCCCCATTGAAACTGATTTCTGATTCTGATCTCAGAGAAGTGTTGCCATGAATATTGTTAGGATATTAGGAGGCCATGCCTGAGAGTCGCCTTGTAAACTGAGAGCTAGCCCCAGGGTGGCTTTCCCCAGAGTGCTGGGAATCCAGCCAGGATATCACATGATTTTATTCTGAAAGACTTGGCAGCCATAGTTGACAGTCAAAACACACATGGACCTCATACTGTATACCCCAATGGGCCTGGCTTCATGTGACCTGTTGACCACTCAAGACATTCCATATGCTGCAGATATAACCTCTTCTAACCTTGAGTTGAGCTGCATTGCTTGTGGTCCTGTCTTTCCTTGTCTTTTCATACTGTTCGCATTTCTTTCTGCTTGTTGAAACTGTTGTGTTATTGAAAATTCCCCCATATATTTATATTGCTCTTGTATCCTTGCAAAGTCTCCCTTGCAGGTGCAGTTGAGGGTCTGCCCCTCCTACAATAGGGGCAATGTGCCTACCAACCCAGCAGGCCACTGGGCTTGTTCTGAAGGTCAGTAGCAGGTCCGCCGACCTTACAGGTGTGGGCGGTGGCTCTGCCACTCTGCGGGTGCTGGGCCTGTTCTATGAGTGGGTCAGAGGTCCATCTGCCTTGGAGGCATGGGTGGTGGCTCTGCCCCTCACCCTCTCAATGTGTTTTTAAAGTTAACAAATATGTGAATTCCTGTCTCCATTTCTCTGTAGCCTATTCAGAACATGTATTTTTATATGCACATATAGAATCCTACATGGTATCACACGTACATTCTTGGGAGTTTGGCTGAATTGGCAGATAAAAATTGTGAGAAGAGATCCCTCCTCCTAAACGATTTTGGAACTGAAAAGTCAACATATGGGTTACCTTCCTAGTTGCAAAACATTATACATAAATCCATGTTCAGTAAAATGAATATTTTTGGATCTGTGCATAATATATATTTCATAGTGAATTTCAATTGGCATATATATTGCTACTTTTTAATGTCTGTGTGTGTTTTGTGTGTATATATATATATATATATATATATATACTCTACAGATTATTAAAAATATGAAATATATTTGTCTTATTATACACTCCCTAAATTCATTCATGTTCATGTATGTGGATTAATAATCAACTTTTCACAAGATTATTCTCAGAAAGATTCATCCACCTGAAATACATATTTGTTTTCTAGTACTGAAAATTAACTTCAGTGAATGGTGCATAGAAATCCTAATAATTCTACAGTAACTGACCCAGTTTAGCTTCAATGCAAGTAGATTTCTATGGGACATGATGTGTATTCTGACGTTTATTTTTATTCAACACTGGTACATTACTATTTTATTCAGTTTTTGCACATCATAGGATATATATTTCATCCACAAGTTCACAAATTTATAGGAATTTGTTTCATTTTCAATCAATTCCTGCTTCAAAACACATGTAGACCTCCAGGTTTCGTGACTGGGCTTTTAATGAGATTTCTTTCCAAACACATTATTTTCGATTTACATAATCACTTTTGAAGCAAAACTCACACACTCTTCATGAAAACTCATTACCCTAATATTACCATTAGAAGTATAACTGGATGGAATGAATTATTGTATATCAATATAAGATTTCCTGTATATTTTCAGATATCAATTCAGTCCATTATTGAAAGTTGAAACCAGTTATATTATATATTCACATTATGATCTATTCATTCATTATCTCTATATTCATAGACACCGTGTACACATAATTGTACCAAAGTCTAAATGGAAAGTGAGCATGTATTTCTAAAAACATCCATGTCCAGGTTGACTAATGCTCTCAAATGTCAATCCTATTGGTGACTAAATATTTGTTTCTCCTGAAGATTAAATATTCAACCTCAACCCTGTTGAAAATATCTAATCTTATCACTCACTTTATACTTTGCCTGATTTCCTAATGTCTCTATTGATATCTGCTTTCCTACATATTTTCCCCAGTTCATCACTGTGACTGACTCTTCACATGTGCTGACATTTACATTCATTCTCTACCTGAAACCCTATTGCTAAAGAAATTTTAGTCCAAATCCTCTACTCACTCTTGATTCTAAACCTAATGACTATCTTCCTAATCCTACCTACTATCCCTTTTTGAATGGATGTTCTCTTCAACATTCAATCATTCAAGGTACATGGTCCTATGCCATTGTATACCAATTGATCTGAAACAACTGTGCAGGACTTAATTCAAAGCTAAGTATTTAAATCAAGGGCCCAATGCCCTTCTGGGATTCAAATCTTACCTAGACTTCTGGTTTCATATTTATATTTCGACTACATACTCTTATAAATATACCAGGTTCCAAATACCATTATTCATCCCACAGAATGATTCCTAACACAAATGGAACATGTTATTAACCCTAACAATACACTGTTCACTCAATCTAATTTTACAGATGAGCAGGGACAGAGTTTATCTTACAATACAGCAATGTAGGGTATCTACCACCTGCTGAAAATCTCAAATGTCCAAGCAGAAATGATCCCTGGAGAAGACGTAGGCAGCTATGAAGGACCTGAGAGAGCAAAAGTTATCTTCTATGGCAAACAAAGATGTCAGGATGAAAGGATGTGTCTGAATCAGCCTCTCTCTTCTTAATGTAGAGAGGATGGTCAAAACCAGGCCTGTGTGGAGAGCTGTTCCCAGGAGCCTATGTTTGATATACCATTCTAACTTGTGAAAGTGTCAGAGAAAGTAGGGGCAGCCTCCATCTCATGGGACCCTTGGAAGCAACTGTTAAGACAAAGTGGTTGTCAAGGCAGTGACCTCATTCAGTTCCATAAAGAAGTGACCTACCCCACTTCTTTGGTGAGGAAACTCTCTGAACTTGGAATCCAGGAAACCAGGCACCCAGAGCCATTCCAAGTCCCAGTCCCAGTGGGCTCACTTGTTTTGATTTACCAAGGACAGAGTCAATCTTTCTTGGTACCTACAGATGTGAGGAAGGCCAAATGCCAAGAGAGCTATGAAGAGGGGGCCTATCCTGAGAAAGCAGGAAGTGGTTCACTACTGGATCCTCACAACTTCACAGAGATGGCCAAGGAGACCAGATCTGAGACAGGACAGGCCATTTCATTGAAACATAGAATGGCCCACCAGTCAGAAGACACTCTGGATCGTCAGAGACCTACTTGGGGAAGGAGGTGCCTTTGTGTGTGTAGGTGTGGGTTTGTGGTTTTATCTCATGTTTTGAGAATAGGTAGGAAAGGCGGTTTGTTTGGTTTGGAGTGGACTGTTTCTAGAAAGTCATTTGACAAGGCGAGTGTTTCTATGTAAATGTATCCAACACTGTCCGTGGTTGTAGACATGTGAAAGAGAATGCAACAATGGATATGTCCTATCTAGTAGAAAGCTTCCCAGCATTCATCCTACCCAATTTGTGAATGGATTGCAGCTTGCCCTATAGATGAGCAACCCCTACTATCTTAATAAGTTTTGGTTTTCTTCCCGCATTCTGGCCATTATTCAGAATAGGCTTATGGTTTTGTGTCAAATATATGTACCACCTCCAAGCTCTTTGACATGGCCATGTAATGGATAGCAGAATGGAATGGCGAGCATCACAGAAAACGCAGATATCAGTGTGACCAGGAAAGTCTCAGTGGAGAAACCCTACTTTGGACCTTTTGCTTACCTATTGTTCTATTGCCCTGAATGTTAGGAAGGTCTTTGCCTCAGGCCACCCCTTTGTGAAACCTGAAGAAAACCATTTTCAATTGGAAATGAATGGGCATCATCTGTGGTTCTTTGCTTAATTGCTTTGGAAAGGGATGTGTCTGAATAAGCCTCTTGACCCTCTGTCAGGCTATGGCTTAGATTCTCAGCACCTGATGGATGTAAAGAAAGTTCCCACGTGTGTATCTAAAACCAAAATGGTAAAAATATAGGTCATTGTGGATGAAGTCTCTTGATTTCCTCTGTTAGGTTCCTGACCTCCATCAAGTGAGAATAGGGATCCTATGGGTCAAATGTGTTATTCAAAGCCCTGCAGAGCTGCTGGGGTTTTCTCATGACTCCAATTCACATAAAGAATCTAAACCCCACAGTCAGAAGGCCTCAAATTTGAGAAGCAGATCAGTATTAAGGGCAGGCCTATTTGACCACTCCTGGTTCACAGGAAGTATGTCCAGGCCACCCTGAAGTTTGGCAAATGAGGTGCATGGGAGCTCATTTTGGACACTGTCTTGGGCTGTGCCCCTCATGGAATACTCCAGCCAAAGGTTATGATGAATGTCTATATGGAAGAAGTTCAGTGCCATGTGGGAGTGTTTTGGTTTTAATTGTGGTCATTTGTGTGGTGGTTGGAAAAGATGACTTGTTCCAACTGGGCTTGGACTCTGGTGTGATTCCCCATAAGTTTGAGTTCTGAAACTGACTTCAGACTAGTATTTCCATGAATTGTGTTGGGATTTTAGGAGGCCACACATGAGAGTTACCCTTGTAAACTGAGTTCTAGGCCCATGATGGATTTCAAAATCACACTTGGAATCTCATCCAGGATATCATATGATTTTATTCCTAAATAGTTGGCAGCCATAGTTAAGAGAGAAAACACACATGGATCTCACATTGTAGACCTCAATGGGCCTGGCTTCATGTGACCTTTTGGCCCCTATTTGGGAATCCTTGCCTGTGAGAGTTCTCCAGAGCTTTCTTTCAAATGAGCTTTCTCAAAATTTTATGGTTCCTGGATGAATGGGAAACCCACAGTGGCTCCAACTTCATCCTTGAAAATGGCTAGATAAATATCATGAAATTTTGGACATTCCCATGACCAGGGGGCACTAGAAAACCTTTCGATGTTCTATTGCTGATCATGAGTGTACCAGACAGTGCCTTGATTGACTGGGTTTCAAGAAAATGGTGTAGAACAGAGATGCCAGTAAGTTGGAGCCTTCTGAGTAGTGGGCCAAGAGCAGTGGTGTGCGGGTGTGTGATAATACATCTGTGTTGTGGCCATCTGGATCTGCCATTGGCTTTCAAATGGCTTGTGACTGACATGGTGCAGCCAGCAGACCTTTATATAAAAAGGCATCTTGTTATATGGAGACAATTCTGGGCAATGTTGAGAATCAGGTTGCTGTGGACAAGGGGGCAAGCTATGTGGGATAGAAGCCTGACTGGTGCATTCTCCTGTAGACACTGATCCACCAAACGTAACAGAATTCCCTCCAACACGGGGACGATTTCAACTCCTTCTATTTAATGAAACAAATACCAAACTCCCAGTGTATCAGCAAGAAAGACCATGAAAAGTGGAGGATGACCAAAGGGCTTCACAGTCCACACGGGGAGACATTTAGCCCCGATGGCCTTAGTTTACCTACAAAAAGAGAATTAATCTCTGCTGTGCCATGTTCATTGGAAAATAAGAAAACATGTCCTCCAGGTCACATAGATGTAGATCCAGCTTTGATGGTCTCACTACAAAGGAAACTAAAGCTCCTGACAACAACATATATTTCAAGTGCCCAACCTCAGAGGCAGTTACTCAAGAAGTCTTTAGGCCAGCAGAACTCCATGTTTGTGGAGGGTTTACCCTGTCCCTTACTTTTGGAAACTCCTCTACCACCCCCAAGGTTTTGAACTCCTGAGCATTTTCCATTCCAGATATGTTTTCACAGATTTTCTAATTCTTCTCCTCTAATTATGTCTTACTTTGGGACAAGGTAATGTGAAGGCATTGTTCTGGATGAGAGTGGGAAGTTTCTTGTGTAGCACATATATGCATACACATTGAATTCATTTTCCTATTTTCTATTCGTAATACTGAATCCCTGACACTAAACCATACCCTACTAGACTCTGACTACTAATCCTAATATGATGGAGAAAAATAACCCAAACAGAATAGAAATACATGCAGTTCAGAGCAGGCATGGTGTATAGTTGGACTTGCCTTTTGCGTGATGAAGGCTTGGTGTTATAAATCTAGTCAATTTTTTATTGAAATAGTTCTCTATGTGTTTTTAAATTTAACAAATATGTGAATTCCTGTCTTCCTTTCTCTGTAGCCTATTCAGCACATGTATTTTTATATGCACATATAGAATCCTTCCTGGTATCACACGTACATATTTGTGAGTTGGCTGACTTGGCAGATGCAAACTGTTAGACGAGATCACTCCTCCTAAATGCTGTTCGAACTGAAAATTCAAACTATGGGTGAGCTTCCTATTTGAACAACATAAATCCATGTTCAGTAAAATGAATATTTTTGCATCTGTGGATGATATATATTTCATGGTGAATTTCGATTGGCATACATAATGCTACTTTTTAATGTCTCTGTGTGTGTGTATTTTTATATATATATATATATATATATATATATATATATATATATATATATGTATTCACTCTCCAGATTTTTCGAAATATGAAGTATATGTGTCTTATTATACACTCCCTAAATTCATTCATATTCACGTATGTGGATTTATAATAATCTTTTCACAAGATTATTCTCAGAAATATTCATCCACCTGAAATACACATTTGTTTTTTCCTAGTACTGACAACTAACTTCAGGGGATCATATGATGGCCCCAATGGGAGTTCATCATCCCCGTGTACCACATCACTGTGTGGAGAATGACGAGTTAGAAAGGCTAAAAGCTATCTTGTTAGGAATTTTCAGCAAAATTGAGGTGCTCCAAAACCTAGAGGAAGGATTTCCATCACTGGCCAATCAGCTACGGGCGCTCAAACTTGAGTGATTTGTCCACAGGGAGGGTCACGCTGCTTATTCAGCAAATCACCCTGCGGCTAGAATCTGCTGTGCGCACCGGGAAACGACCAGATAGCAACGCAAAGATACAGCACTGAAAATTCTGTGGGCTCCTGCCAGCTGTGCAATCACTGTGGTCAGTGCTGAATTCTGGGTTTGAGACGGGGGAAGGAAGCAGTCCAATTCGGTTCTCCACACTGGTCATACCACAGAGGAAGCCAGCGGCCACCATCTTGGAGAGCTGACATCACCATCGCTGTTTTCGACTGATCGCATCTCATTCAGCTATAGAACAGGTAATTTCAGGCTGCCATTCACCTGCATCTCGCAGACAAATTACTCAGGCTCAGTGCTAAAGAACCCACAGAAATTTCTTCTTAGAGCCTGCTCCTATCAAAACATACACCGAGCACGGAGCGGCCAAATTCCGGCTCCTGGAACTGCTCTGGCCCAGGGCTAAAGAACCCGCAGAAACTGCTTCTCGGTCCGGGTCCTGCTGAATACTGTGGAGGTAAATACCAACCAATCCTTCATAGGCAGTGGCAACAGGATTGAGATGGGGCTTGTGAGGGCCAGTCAGGACTCACCCGTTGCTTTGGTCACCCGGCAAACGGAACTAAATGCTGCCGTTCGCATGGGATACCAACATGGCAGAGATCTGATGTCATCACAAAGCGGTGGAGGAGATAACTTCATCAATACCAGTGACGACAGAAACAGTTGGTCTGTTGGTAAAGAAAGTGACTCACAAACACCCAAGTCTCTCTCACTTTGTCATCAAGCCAGAGGGGCAGAGCAGAGCTGCCTCCTGCGCCTGGAAGAGGCCCAGCGACCCACCAGCGTGGTAGTCACGTCACCACAATTCTCGTAGGGGCAGAGCATTGCCGCTGCCTGTGCCCGGAACAGGCCCAGTGACCCGCAGGCGTGGTTGTCACGTCACCCCAATTGGAGTAGGGGCAGAGCAGAGCCACAGCCCGAGCCCGCGAAGTAGTCAGACCTGCAACGGACCTGCGGAACAGGCCCAGCAGCCTGCCGGCATGGTAGACACATCACCCCAATTGGAGTAGGGGCAGAGCAGAGCCGCTGCCCGTACCCGCAAGGTAGGCAGACCTGCGACTGACAGGCAGAACAGGCCAGGCGGCCTGCCAGCATGGTAGACACGTCACCCCAATTGGAGTAGTGGCAGAGCAGAGTCGTCGCCCACGCCCGGAACAGGCCCAGCGACCTGCTGGCGTGGTAGACACGTCACCCCAATTAAAGTAAGGGCAGAGCAGAGAGGCCGAACGTGCCTGCAAGGTAGCCAGACCTGCGACCGACCGGCAGAACAAGCCCAGGGTTCCAACTACAAATCATAATATGATGGAGAAAAATAAACCAAACAAAATAGAAATACAAGCAGTTCAGAGGAGGCATGTTGTATAGTTGGAGTTGCCTTTTTCATGATATAGCGTAGGAGTTAAAAATCTACTCAAGTATTTCTTGAAATAGATTTCCATGTGTTTTTAAACTTAACAAATATGTGAATACCTGTCTCCCTTTCTCTGTAGCCTATTCAGCACATGTATTTTAATATGAACATATAGAATCCTACCTGGTGCCACACGTACATTCTGGTGAGGTGGCTGACTTGGCAGATACAAATTGTGATAAGAGACAACTCCTACAAAACGCTGTTGGAATTGAATATTCAGCCTATGGGTTAGCTTCCTAGTTGAACAACATTATACGTAAATCCATTTTCACAAAAATGAATACTTTTGGATCTGTGGATTATATATATTTCATGATGAATTTCGATTGGTGTATATATTGCTACTTTTTAATGTCTCTCTGTGTGTGTGTGTGTGTGTGGGTGTGTGTGTATAAATATACACTCTACAGATTTTTCAAAATATGAAATATATGTGTCTTATTATACAATCCATAAATTCATTCATATTCATGTATATGGATTTATAACCAACTTTCACATGGTTATTCTCAGAAATATTCATCCACCTGAAGTACATATTTGTTTCTTAGTACTGAAAATTAACTTCAGTGAATGGTGCATACAAATCCTAATATTTCTATCATAACTGACCCAGTTTAACATCAATGCAAGTAGATTCCTATGGGACATGATGTGTATTTTGATGTTCATTTTTATTCAATACGGGTACATTACTATTTCTGCAGTTTATGCACATCATAGGATGTATATTTTATTCAAAAGTTAGCAAATTTATAGGCATTTGTTTCACTTTCAATCACGTCCTGCTTTAGAACCCATGAATTCCTCCATGTTTCTTGCCTGGTATTTTCATAAGAACTCTTTCCATACATATTATTTTCAAATTCCATAATCACTTTTGAAGCAAAACTCACACATCATTCATGATAAACAATAATCCTAATATAACCAATAGATGTATAACTGATTACAATGAATGATTGTATATCAATATAAGATTCCTTATATATTTTCAGATATCAATTCCATCTATTATTTAAAGGGGAACCAGTTATATTATTTATTCACACAATGGTCTATTCATACATTATCTCTATATTCATAGACACAGGGTACACCTCTTTATACCCCCAATACTAATTTATACGTCTTCAAAATACTGCTCTCAGAAATGGTGGAAGAAATACTCATGTCATTTGATCTACATATACATTTTGTCACAGTAATATTCAGGACACAAAATGCAAAGGTCACTCTTCTGATTGTACCAAAGCCTAAACGGAAATGAGCATGCATTACTAAAAACATCCATGTCCAGGTTGCCTAATGCTCTCAAATGTCAATCCTATTAGTGACTACATATTTGTTTCTTCCTAAGATTATATATTCAACCTCAACCCTGTTGAAAATGTCTAATCCTATCACTCAATTTATACTTTGCCTGATTTCCTAATGTCTCTACTGATATCTGCTTTCCTACATATTTACCCCAGTTCAATATTGTGACTGACTCTTCACATGTGCTGACATTTACATTCACTCTAGCCGAAACCGTATTGCTAAAGAACTTTTCCTACAAATCCTATACTCACTCTTCTTTCTGAAGCTACCATCTTTCTTCAAAATCCTACCGACTATCCTACTTTGAATGGATGTTCTCTTCGACATTCATCTTTCAGAATGATTCCTAACCAAAATCGAACATGTTATTAACCCTAACCATACACTGTTCCCTCAATCTAACTTTACAGAAGAACAGGGACAGAGTGTTCTTAAAATACAGGAATGTAGGGTATCTTCCACCTGTTGAGAACCTCAAAGGTCCATGCAGAAATGATCCCTGGAGAAGATGTAGGCATCTATGAATGACCTGAGAGAGCAAAAGTCTTCTTCCATTGCAAACAACCTGATCAGGATGAAGGGTTGTGTCTGAATCAGCCTCTCTCTTCTTAATGTAGAGAAGATGGACCAAAGGAGGCCTGTGTGGAGAGCTGTTCCAGGGTGCCAATGGTTGATATACCATTCTAACTTGTGAAACTGTCCCAGGTAGTAGGGACACCCTCCATCTCATGGGACTCTTGGAAGCAGCTGTTAGGACAAAGTGGTTGCCCCGGCAGTGACCTCATTCACTTACTGAAGGAAGACACCTCACCTCTCTTCCTTGGTGATGGAACTCTCTGAAATTGGGATCCCAGAAGCCAGGCACCCAGAGCCAGTCCCAGTACCAGTCCCTGTAGGCTCACTTGTTTGGATTTACCAAGGACAGAGTCAGTCTTTCTTGGTGCCTACTGATGTGAGGTTGGCCTAATGCTAGGAGAGCTCTGAAGACAGGCCTTTCCTGAGAAAAAGTCAGTTGCTCACTGCAGTCTCCTGACAAATTCACAGAGTTGGCCAAGGAGACCAGATCTGAGACAGGACAGGCTACTACGAGGGAACATAGTATGGCCCACCAGTCAGAGCACACTCCAAATAGTCACAGACCTACTTGGGGGAAGGAGGTGCCTTTGTGGGTGTGGGTGTGGGTTTGTGGTTTTGTCTCATGTTCTGAGTATTTGTAAGAAAGGCAGTTTGTTTGGTATGGAGTGAACAGTTTCTTGTACGTCATTTCACAAGGCAAGTGTTTCTATGTCTGTGTATCCCACTGTGTCCGTGGTTCTAGACATTGGAAAAGAGAATGCATCAATAGATGTGTCCTGTCTAGTACAAAGCTTCCCAGCATTCAACCTGCCCAATTTATGAATGGACATCGGCTTAACTTATGGATGGGCAACACCTCTTATTCCAAGGTTCCTGTTTTCTTCCTGAATTCTGGCCACTCACCAGAATAAGTTCATGGTTTTGTGTCCACGGTATGTACCACCTCCAAGCTCTGTGAAATGGCCTTGTACTGGATAGCTGAAGGAAATGGCGAGCATCTCAGAAAACTCAGATATCAGTGTGACCAGGAAAGTCTCAGTGGAGAAACCCTTTTTTTGCTATTTGCTTACCAATGGTTCTGTTGCCCTGAATGTCAGGAAGGTATTTACCTCAGGCGACACCTTAGTGAAGCCTGAAGAAAACAGTTTTCAAATGGAAATGAATGGGCATCACCTGTGGCTCTTTGGTTAATTGCTTGGGAAAGGAATATGTCTTAATAAGTCTCTTAGCCATGTGAGTGGCTGCAGCTTAGATTCTCAGCATCTGATGGATCTAAAGAAAGATCCCATGTGTGCATCCAAAACCAAAATGGCCAAAAGAGCAGTCATTGTGGATGAAGTCTCTCACCTTCCTCTGTAAGGTTCCTGACTTCCATCAAGTGACAATAGGGATACTTTGTGTCAAATTAGTTCTTAAAAGCCCTGCAGAGGCTAGCTAATAGGTGCTTGGGGTTTCTCATGACTCCAATTCACATAAAGAATCTATACCTGACTGTCATAGGCCTCAAATTGGAGAAGCAGAGCAGTATTAACGGTATGTCTATTTGATCACTCCTGGTTCACAGAAAGGGTGTGCAGGCCACCCTGACTTTAGGCAAATGAGGGGCAAGGGAGCTTATTTGGACGCTCTCTTGGGCTGCGCCCCTCATTGAAACCTCCATCCAGAAGTTATGATGAGTGTCTTTATGGAAGAAGTTGAAGACCATGTGGGAGTGTTTTGGTTTTAATTGTGGTCATTTGTTTGGCGGTTGGAAGAAATGACTGTGTCCACCTGGGCTTGAACTCTGGTGTGATTCCTCTTAGAGACTGATTTCTGGAAGTGACCTCAGAGAAGTATTGCCATGAATTGTGTTGGAATTTTAGGAGGCCACACAAGTGACTCCCCCTTGGAAACTGAGATCTAAGCACTGGTTGGTTTTCTAGAGAGCACTGGGAATCTCAGCCAGGATATCACATGATTTTATTCTGAAAGACTTGGCAGCCATAGTTGAGAGTCAAAACACACATGGACCTCACATTGTAGATCTCAATGGGCCTTGCTTCATGGGACCTTTTGGCCATTCTTTTGGATGCCTTGCCAGTGAGAATTCTCCAGAGATTTCATTGAAATGAACTTCCTCACCATTTAATGGTTCCTGAAAGAATTGAAACCCACAGTGCCTCCAACTTCATCGTTGAAAAATGACTAGATAAATACCATGAAATTTTTTTAATTCCCATGACCATGTGGCATGGGAGAAACTTTTGATGTCCTGTTGCTGATCAAAAGTGTACCAGACAGTGCCTTGATTGACTAGGTTTCATAAAAATGGTGTATAACAGAGATGCTAGTTAGTTGGAGCCTGCTGAGTAGTGGGGCCAGAGCTGTGGTGTGCAGGTGTGTGATGAAACATGTGTGGTGGGGCCATGTAAATCTGCCATTGGCTTCCAAATGGCTTGTGACTGACATGGTGCAGCCAGCAGACCCTTGCATGTAAAGGCATCTTGTTACCTGGAGAGTATTCAGGGAAATGTTCAGAATCAGGTTGCTTTGGTCAAGCGGGCAAGCTATGTGGGATAGAAGTCTGGTTGGTGCATTCTCCTGCAGACCCTGACTCACAACACGTGACAGAACTCCCTCCAGCACTGTGTCCCAGTTGAACTCCTTGTATTTCATGAAGCAAATACCAAACTCCTAGTGCAGCAGCTAGAAACACGACGAAAATTTGAGGATGACCAAATGGCTTCACAGTCTACACTGGGAGACTTTTAGCCCCCAGTGGCAACAGTTTACCTACAAAGAGAGATTTCAGCACTTCTGCCTCATGTCAACTGGAAAATAAAAAAACCATGTCCTCCAGGTCACATATATGCAGACCCAGGTCTGATGGTCTCACGACAAAGGAAGCTAAAGCTCCTGACAACAACATATATTTCAAGTGCCAACCTCAGAGGAAGTTTCTCAAGCAGTCTTTAGGATTGCAGAGTTCCATGTTTGTGGTATTTTTACCCAGTTTCTTACTTTTGGAATCTCCTCTACAACCTCCAAAGATGTGAACTCCTGAACATTTTCCATTGCAGATATGTATTCACAGATTTTCTAACTTTTCTTCTCTAATTGTGTCTTACTTGGTGCGAAGGTAATGTCAAGGAATTGTTCTGAATGAGAGTGGGAAGATTTTTGTGTAGCACATATTTGCATACACTTTGGATTCATTTTCCAAATTTCCATTTAAAATACTAAATCCCTGACTGTCAGGGGTAGAAGGAATTTCTCCTTCATAGAATAGCCTGACACTTACAAGAAACAGCCCCCCTGGGAGACATCCTGCCTAGGAGATATCCTGTAACCATCTGTCTCCCTGAGACATCATGGGGCCATCTGTCTTACTGAAACATCCTGAGGTTATCTCACCTTGTGAAGACATCCAGGAACTGCCAATAAGAGAGCTTTCCCATACCCAGTATATAAATACCCCTGTGTGAACAATAAAAATTTGCAGCTTGATTAAAACTCCTGTCTTGCTGTCATCTCTCGTGTCTCTTGTCCCTTCATTACTCCCCATCTAGGTTCACCACCCCCGTTGATGTATCCTGCCGGCCGGGATATCTGGCACCTACCTACTGGGGCTCGAGCCTTTGACTGAGGGGGAAACCTGTCCTCAGGGAAGACTTAAAAAAGCGGAGCTTGCGATTGCCTCAGCAGACACCACCGAAAGACAGATCCAGGAGGAGAGTGGGGATGACACATGGTGAGTGACCCACCATGGGACAAGCAGTTTCGTCACATGATTTGTTTTTGTCAGGCCTCAAGGAGGCCCTCAAGACATAGGGGGCACATTTTAAGAAAAAGGAATTAAAATTATTCTTTTCATACATAGGAGAATTGTGTCCATGGTTTCCCCCTGAAGGGTTCATTGATGGTAGAAAATGGCTTAGAGTAGGAGACTGTTTAAACCATTTTTTTTGTTGTTGTTGAAGAAAAAGTCCTAGAACAAAGGTATATTAGACCTTTTGTAGACATTAATATTTTATAAGATTTTTAAACACCTAGAAAAATTTGTAAGTTTAAATTTAAAGACATTTATATTTATCTGTTTATCCAATTTAAATTGAACCATTTAAATCACGTGAATTAAAGATCTTTGGATCCACTTTGAAATAGTAAGCTTGCCTTAATTTGATTTTAATTGGAGTCAGTGGTCTTTTCTTGCATCCTGGTGTAATATTTTGTAGTTTCCCATCGAGATGACCCTGCCCCAATAGATCACAAGACCAGACTACTGGAAATTCTGAAGCTGGCCTTCCCTCCAGGGCTCCGGCATGGAGAGGCAATTTCCAAGGCCTTGGTGTGAGATTTTGGTCCAGGGAGCACTGCAGTGAACCACCGCCCTAAAACTATTAGCAAGCACATGGTGGAGGAGGCCTCCATAGGTAAGTGGCGCCTATATAACATCTGATATCCGGTTAAGGGAGATCTCTTCTGATGACAGAGTGGTGTCCTGGGGAGACACACATATACTCCTGTGTGGTACAGTAACGAGAATCATTCTGTCCTCTGTTATGTTCTGTAGGGAATTCCTCTGAAAGCATAGAGAGGTGCCAATGGGCACGCAGGAGCTCCTATCCCAGAGCTTTAGCAAGACGTTGCATAGTTCCTCTGTTTTTCTGTTTCTGCGCTGGTTTTCTGTTTTTTTGTGTGTTTTGTTCTGTGTTTCATATGTTTTTTTTTTTTTTGGTTTGTTTTAGTGTGTTTTGTTGTGTGATTTCTGTGGTAAAACTTAACTGAAAATGGGTAATAAAGCAAGTAAACTGACACACATTTGGACTGTGTTTTAAAGAACTGTGATGAACTTTAATACCCTTTGTTAAGCAGGATGAGAGAAGCCCCTAGCTGGCTGTCTGGAGCACACCCACTGCAGAGGGCAATGCCTGCTGGGGACCTAAGAACTGAGTATCTCCCAGGTTAACACGTGAAACTCCTTAAAACCCCTTGTCCCTTCAGATCGATAGAATCACAACCATTGGGCAGAGACCCCTGTTTTTCTCCTTTGTTAGCAAAGCAGTAAATCTCCCTTTTTCTTTTTCTCAAACCCTGTCCTCATTATTAAATTGGTATTAATTGGCTTCAAAATCAGGAACCAAACTTTAAGTTACAATTTTTGGTACCCCCCACACCCTGGAACTCTTTGAGAGCTGACTACTGAAATGTTAGGAGATGGAGCGTGCTTGGGGAGGAACCGATCAAGAGGAGCTAATCCTGTAAGTGAAAGGAGGGACTGAGGGACTTCCAGCAGCTGCCCAAGCCCTGTTGCTTCAGAGAATTACCTACTTCCTTCCCTGCACTGTAAGGATTTTGCCATCTCTGTTTTCTTAAAAAAGAGAAAAAGAAAAAGGGGACACTAAATACAGTAAAGTCACCATGGAGACCCTTGATTTTACATTTCAGGTTGTCCCTCTGTGAAAACATCTGGTTCCCTTGTGGGAAAATCTATGGTGCCACTGGTGTAGGAGATTTTTCTCTTATCTGCTCTGGTTTAAAGGCTTCTGTCTGTAAGCCATAGTCTGGAGCTCCTTTCAGTCTGTCTTGTGTCTTTGTTTCTGGCCCTTTAAGACATGTGCAATAATGTGTTGATATTATAAATCATTTCTTGGGAATGATCTTAGCTGAATGTGTATCTAAATGATGATGTTTTATTGTAACAATCTGGCATCTGAATTGGTTTTTGAAGCATTGCACAATCTTGCAGTTAAAAGTCGGGTTTAGGAAATTGTTTAGTTTATGATTTCAGATAATTCATGCCAGAGAACTTAAATACTTAGGATGGAAAACTAGAGAACTCTACTTCCAAGTTGGCAAGTAACTTCCCAATCATTCAGGCTTTGTTTTCACCAATTTTTAATTGGGTAGCCTGGGAAAATGTCACTGTGTCTACCAGTGCATTAATTTGGACAAGGATAGTAAATCATAGTATGGTATCTGTTGACAAAACAAGATATAAAGATGTAAAATTTTGTAAACTGTGTCTTAAACTTGTATCATAAAATTTTGTGAATTTTGTCTTAAAATTGTATTATAATTTTCAACACCTGAACCTGAAAATTATGGTTGAAATGCCTTAGGCCTGAGGTGTCTGCTCAGAATAGCAGCTTTTTCCTGCTCCTTCCAGACCTCAGCCAGGACTTATGTTGAATGGCAAATGAAAGAGGCCTGCAAGCTCAGTAGGAGAGTGATCTGAGGCCTAAAAAAAATTAAATTGTATGGTATTTACTAATTAATGGCCAGTCAATTTTTCTAGGACTCTTATTTTTTCCTTAGATTCTTTATTTTTTTTTTTTTGAGCTCATGATTTTGATCCTAAAGACCTAGGATGATGTTTTTCTGACCAGTTCTATCTTTGACTAACTGTGTAGTTTTTGAAACATTGCAATGGATATTTCACCTGGAAAAGCTACAAGGCCTTTACTATTATTATGTGTGCACAATTTTGTTATGTGTTGTATGTCTATATATTCATATGTCCGTATATCATATATATGATACACAAATTAACATTTATAAAGAGCACTCATTAAAACAAAAACGCTCATAAAAACAAATTTTAAAAAGTGGATCCAAAGATCTTTAATTCAAGTGATTTAAATAGTTGAATTTAAATTGGATAAAGAGATAAAAATAAATGTCTTTAAATTTAAGCTTAAAAGTTTTTCTAGGTGTTCAAAAATCTAATAAAATATTAATGTCTACAAATGTTCTAATATGCCTTGGTTCTAAGACTTTTCCTTCAACAAAAAAATGGTTTACACTGTTCAATATATTTGTCTAATATATTGATAAATAAGTAAAGTAAATTTGATATGGGATTACTCATTCATGAGTACTTTTGTTAGATATCTGATTGATTTACTAAGGTCTGTATAAGTTTGTACTAATGTCTGTATAAGATTGTAATAATCAGTCATGTGTTAAAGAGACAAAAATTTCTTAAAACATAAGTTTACCCATAACATTGTGTTTATTAAGTTTTATTTTTTCTAGAGCAAGCAACCATAAAAATTAAACAACTGATTAAATAAGAACTGTTATTTTAGAGCACTGTACTGCCATTTATTTAAAAGCTAAACTTGGTTAATGTAGAAACTTCAATGTAATTGTGATGCTATTAATGTGCTCATATCTTTCAGGTATACGAATCTGTAAGGTAGAAACTTTAAAAGAGCATTATT
The DNA here is from genome assembly GCF_048772815.1 of Callospermophilus lateralis. Lineage (NCBI taxonomy): Eukaryota > Metazoa > Chordata > Mammalia > Rodentia > Sciuridae > Callospermophilus > Callospermophilus lateralis. The sequence continues at coordinate 101,915 of NW_027513354.1, read as the reverse complement.
TCAAGCTGGTGTTCTGAAGTTGTATGGTAAAAAAATATATTGGGCATTCATTTACTTCTTATCAATAAGATATGTAAAGTTGTATGTTACTTTTTACATTGGGGAACAATTTAAATGTATTTTTATGTTAATGAGAGTCTAATGTATATAAAGGTTAAAAACTTTCAGCCTTTCTTAAATTCATGTTTTAAATGTGATATCATATGGTGTTAACTAATGTTCATGTGACCTCAAATAATATATGTAATCTTTGTAAAATGATATTTAAAAAAACAAAGATCATCTTTAGAAGTAAAACACTTAAGTTTTATAAAGAGCCCTGCCTTACCTGAGATAAGGCTCTGTGTCCCATCTTACTATATGTGAGAATGACTACGAAAGCAGTAGGTCAGATATTATTTCATTTAAAGTTATGTTCAAAAGTTGTTTTTTTTTTCTGTCAAGATTTCTAGGATCTCAAACAGGGGATATAATGTATAACTCAGCTTAAAACTTCAGGGTAGCTATTACACGAACTAAGTATTTTTACTCTTGTTAAAAAATTTTATTTTGTAATTTCCTTATTAGTGATCTAAAGATTCCTTGTTAGTGTTTTACAGAAGTGTTGCTTTAAGAACACAACATGGGTTAATTTAAGATAATAAGTCATCACCTACAAGACAGACAGAATAATACAGATCCCAGTTAATAAAAAAGATAAATAATTATAAAGTTATAGACATTAAAGCCCAGTACTCTTAATATAAGGCTGTTAAAATTTATTTGCTGGATGATTAAGATTAGGATTTATATTAAAGTTACATGAAAAGGGACAAGAAAACCAATATTTGGCTCTTGCCCTCTGAGTCAGTTTGAATCCTGGGAACAAGGGACTTCTCAAAGAGCTTTGCAACTCTGGGCCTCATATCTTCCCAATTAGGGAGATTAATGAGACCCCTGGAGAACAGAAAGCCAATCAGTGCATTTGCTAAGAAGAGGAGAGTCATCAGAGAAGGGAGATATCCCTGATGCTTCCAAGGGTAGCCACATGGTCAAGCAAGACCTGGACCCACCTAGCGCAAATGGCACTAGCAGAACTGAGAAGCTGCTCTCAAGTTTCCCCAGGAATGACTCCCATAAAAGCTCAGCTGACTGTTAACAATAGATAGAAACAAAAGTCAGTTTGACTGTTTCATGATAAACACTTAGGAAAGACAGTTAAAACCAAAATACAGCCATTCCTGGGCATTTTAAATAATAATAATAATAATAATAATTTTTTATACACATTATGTTAGCCACCCAAAATAAGTAAGACTGGAGGCTACAAAGAAGGATTCCCAGAAAGGAATGCCTGATAACTATAAAAAGAGACTATCAAGAGGAGCTGCCAGAGGCAGAAATTTTTAGTTTAAGGCCTACAGATATTCCTAACCTACAGGTAGGGTTGGTGTTTGCTAGTACGATTATCCAGCCCTGAGTAACAGAATTAAAGGTTTCTCTATTACACACAGAGGTCATACTAGTAAAATGATTTTGCAAGATCAGATGATATTAAATCATTAAACTGTATCTTATGGAGAGGGATAACTGTAACACTAAATGTTAAATATTAAGTTGACAGTCCTGATAACTGGGAATATTAAAGCCTGCTGAGGGAACTTCTATACAGTGACATGTTCCAGCTGCTGCAACATTTTTTCAGTACTCATGGTTCTTGTTTCTCACACAGAAGAACCCATCCCCAGATGAATTTACAACCTGTTCTTCCCCAAACAGACTTCAAAACGAACTGATTTCTAAAAGGCAACTCATGTCCCTCAACTGACTTCTAAAAGGCAACTCATGTCCCTTATACTGTGCCCACTCACGTCTCCATCTCTCAGCTCAGAAGAAGCCAAAATGAGTGACGCCTCTCGTCTTACAACTATGGAGCCAAAAATAAATAGAATACCAATATAAGTAATTAATTAAGTCAGGTAAAACCAGGAATCCAATTTTGGGTGAGTTCTAAAAATTTGGAGACTGTTACCTGAGGGATTAAAATTCCCTCATTGCTCTTTCCCTACCCTATCAAAAATTTGGAAGGGACACATTAAAAAAGGGGGAATGATTTGCATTTCTCTGACTGCTAGAGATGGTGAGCATTTTTTCATATACTTGTTGATTGATTGTATGTCCTCCTCTGAGAAATTTCTGTTCAGGTCCTTGGCCCATTTGTTGATTGGGTTATTCGTTATCTCAATGTCTAATTTTTTTAGTTCTTTGTATATTCTGAATATTAGCGCTCTGTCTGAAGTGTGAGGAGTAAAGATTTGTTCCCAGGACGTAGGCTCCCTATTTACCTCTCTTATTGTTTCTTTTGCTGAGAAAAAACTTTTTAGTTTGAGTAAGTCCCATTTGTTGATTCTAGTTATTAACTGTTGTGCTATGGGTGTCCTATTGAGGAATTTGGAGCCCGACCCCAGAGTATGTAGATCATAGCCAACTTTTTCTTCTATCAAACGCCATGTCTCTGATTTGATATCAAGTTCCTTGATCCACTTTGAGTTAACTTTTGTGCATGGCAAGAGAAAGGGATTCAGTTTCATTTTGTTGCAAATCTCACTCCAGTAAGATTGGCAGCCATTAGGAAGTCAAACAGCAACAAGTGCTGGCGAGGATGTGGGGAAAAGGGTACTCTTGTACATTGCTGGTGGGACTGAAAATTGGTGCGGCCAATTTGAAAAGCAGTATGGAGATTCCTTGGAAAGCTCGGAATGGAACCACCATTTGATCCAGCTATTCCCCTACTCGGTCTATTCCCTAAAGACCTAAAAAGAGCACACAATAGGGACACTGCTACATCCATGTTCATAGCAGCACAATTCACAATAGCAAGACTGTGGAACCAACCTAGATGCCCTTCAATAGACGAATGGATAAAAAAATGTGGCATTTATACACAATGGAGTATTACTCTGCATTAAGAAATGACAAAATCATAGAATTTGGAGGGAAATGGATGGCATTAGAGCAGATTATGCTAAGTGAAGCTAGCCAATCCCTTAAAAACAAATGCCAAATGTCTTCTTTGATATAAGGAGAGTAACTAAGAACAGAGTAGGGACGAAGAGCATGAGAAGAAGATTAGCATTAAACAGGGATGAGAGGTGAAAGGGAAAGGGAGAGAGAAGGGAAATTGCATGTAAATGGAAGGAGACCCTCAGGGGTATACAAAATTACATAAAAGAGGAAGTGAGGGGAAAGGAGAAAAATATAAGGGGGAGAAATGAACTACAGTAGAGGGGGTAGAGAGAGAAGAGGGGAGGGGAGGGGGGAGGGGGGATAGTAGAGGATAGGAAAGGCAGCAGAATACAACAGACACCATAATGGCAATATGTAAATCAATGGTTCTGCAAACTGATGTGATTTTGCAATCTGTATATGGGGTAAAAATGGGAGCTCATATCCCACTTGAATCAAAGTGTGAAATATGATATATCAAGAACTATGTAATGTTTTGAACAACCTACAATAAAATTAATTTAAAAAATATTAAAAAGCAAAAAAAATGGGGGGGAATGATAAACCCAACCTGATCATTTATTAAAATTGGGAGCCATCTTGCCACAAAGTCATGAAAAGATAATTTTGCTTTCCTATAAATTACTGCAAATTCTGAATCTGCTTGGAATGCCTGTCCGTGCCTTGAACTCACCCATGCCTGGCTTTCTGACCAGATAGTAGCCCTCTCTGAAAATTTAGTGACACCTCATAAATATTGGCCTTCTCTGGCCAGACAACGACTCTCGTGAGTCTCTAATGGTCCTCATAAATTCTGATGACGGGGCCAGCAAAAAAAAAATTGTAAACTAGCAATAGCGTGATGCTTCTCCGAGTTCTGTTATCTGTAACCCCCCTTTTGTGTAACTTACTGGACTATAAAGCTGGGCTGTAGGAAAGGTGGGGTTGCTGTCTTGTTTCTGCCATTTTGAGAAGGATAGGCAGCTCAGCCAGTGGAAAAATAATAAGCTTGCTTTAATTTGATTTTAATTGGAGTCAGTGGTCTTTTCTCCTTTCCTGGTCAAACAGGTAAACACTCCACAAACATGGACCTCTGCCGGCCTAAAACTTATTGAGAAACTCTCCCTGACCTTGAGCACTTGAAATATATGTTGTTGTCAGGAGCTTTAGCTTCTTTGTAGTGGGACCATCAGAGCTGGGTCTGCATCAATGTGACCTGGAGGACATGGTTTCTTATTTTCCAATGAACATGAGGCAGGAGTGCAGAATTCTCTCTTTGTAGGGAAACTGTTGTCACTGAAGGCTAAGTGTCTCCCCATGTGGTATGTGAAGCCATTTGCGCATCTTCCACATTTCATGGTGTTTCTTGCTGCTGCACTGGGGGTTAGTATTTGCTTCATGAAATACAAGGAGACCAACAGGGACTCAGTGCTGGAGGGATTTCTCACACGTGTGGTGGGTCAGGGTCTCCAGGAGAATCCACCAATGAGGCTTATATCCCACATAGCTTGCCCCCTCAACCATTGCAACCTGATTCTGAACACGGCCCTGAAACCTCTCCATATAACAAGATGCCTTTATATGAAGAGATCAGACATATAGAAATTACTGGCTGCACCATGTCTGCCACAAGACATTTGGAAGTCAATGGCAGATCCAAATGGCCCCACCAGAGATATTTTATGACACAACTGCACACCACAGCTCTGGGTCACTACTCAGCAGGCGCCAACATACAGGATTCTTTCTTCTACACCATTTTCATGAAACCCAGTCAATCAAGGCACTCTCTGGTACACTCATGATCAGCAACTGGACATCCAAATGTTCTTCAGTGCCACTTGGTCATAAGAATTTCAAAAATTTCATGGTATTTATCTAGCCATTTTTCAAGGATGAAGTTGGAGGCACTGTGAGTTTCAATTCTTTCAGGAACCATTAAATGGTGAGGAATTTCATTTCAATGAAAGCTCTGGAGGACTCTCACAGGCAAGGCTTCCCATGGAGTGGCCAAAAGGTCACATGAAGCCAGGCCCATTGAGGTCTACAATGCTAGGTCCATGTGTGTTTTGAATCTCAACTATGGTTGCCAAGTCTTTCAGAATAAAATCATGTGATATCGTAGCTGAGATTCCCAGTGTTCTGTGGAGAGCCACCTGGGCCTATATCTCAGTTTCCAATGGGGACTCTCATGCGTGGCCTCCTGAAATCCCAACACAATTCATGGCAATTCTTCTCTGAGGTCAGGTCCAGAACGCAGTCTCTAAGGGGAATCACACCAAAGTTCAAGCCATCGTGGACACAGTTATGTCTTCCAACTGCCACACAAATGACCACAATTAAAACCAAAACACTTTCACATAGCCCTCGTCTTCTTCCATGTAGACACTCATCAAATCTTCTGGCTGGACATTTCCAAAAGGAGTGAAGTCCAAGACCCTGTCCAAAATATGCTCCCTCACCCCTATTTTGCCTAAGGTCAGTGTGGCCTAAACACCTTTCCTGTGAACCAGGAGTGATCAAATAGGCCTGACCTTATTACTGCTCCACTTCTCCAATTTGAGGCCTACCGACTGCCAGGTATAAATTCTTTATATGAATGGGAGTCATGAAAAAACCCAAGCATCTATGGTCTAGCCTTTGCAGGCCAGGATGGAGGTCAGGAACCTTACAGAAGATGGCGAGAGACTTCATACACAATGACTGCTATTTTGACCATTTTGTATTTGTAGCACACATGGAATCTTACCTTAGATCCATCAGGTGTTAAGAATCTAAGCAGCAACCTCACAAAGGTTCACGAGGCTGATTCAGACACATCCCTTTTGGAAGCAATTAAGCAAAGAGCCACAGGTGATGCCCATTCATTTCCATTTGAAAACTGTTTTCTTAAGGCTTCACAAAGGGGTGGCCTGAGGCAAAGACCTTCCTGACATTCAGGGCAATGAAGCAATAGGTAAGCAAATGGCCCAAAGCAAGGATTCTCCACTGAGACTTTACTGGTCACATTGATATCTGAGTTTTCTGAGATCCTCCCATTCCCTTCAGTTATCATGTACATGGCGATGTCACAGTGCTTGGAGGTGGTACATATCTTGGACACAAAACCATGAGCCAATTCTTGAGAGTGGCCAGAATTCAGGAAGAAAACAGAAACGTAGTAAGATAGTATGTGTTGCCCATCCATAAGGCAAGTCACAGTCCATGCATTAATTGGCAGGATGAATGCTGGGAAGCTTTCTACAAGACAGGAAACATCCATTGATGCATTTTCTTTTCTAATGTCTACAACCACGGACACAGTGGGAGAAACAGACATAGAAACACTCGCCTTGTCAAAAAATTTACTAGAAAAAGTCCATTCCAATCCAAACAAACCACCTTTCCTACCTATTCTCAGAACATGAGACAAAACCACAAACTCACACCCACACCCACAAAGGCACCTCCTTCCCCCAAGTAGGTTTGTAACTATCCAGAGTGTCCTTTGACTGGTGGGTCATACTATGTTCCCCTGATATGGCCTATCCATTCTCAGATCTGGTCTCCTTGGCCAACTCTGTGACGTTGTCAGGAGCATGTGGAGAGCCACTACCTACTTTCTCAGGAAAGGTCCCTGGCATGTGGCCATCCTCACATCAGTAGGTACCAAGAAAGACTGACTCTGTCCTTAGTAACACCAAACAAGTGAGCCCACTGGGACTGGGACTTGGATTGGCTCTCAGTGCCTGGCTTCCTGGATCCCAAGTTTAAAGTGTTCCATCACCAAGGAAGTGAGGTAGGTTACTTCCTTCAGGAATTTAATGAGGTCACTGCGTTGGCAAACACATTGTCCTAACAGTTGCTTCCAAGGGTTCCATGAGATGGAGGCTGCCCCTACTTCCTGTGACATTTTCACAAGTTAGAATGATATATAAATCAAAGGCACCAAGAAACAGCGCTCCACAAAGGCCTGGTTTGGTCCGTCTCCTGTACATTAAGAGAGAGGCTGATTCAGCCACATCCCTTCATCCTGACCAGATTTTTTGGCAATGGAAGATGACTTTTGCTCTCTCAGGTCCTTCATAGCTGCCTACATCTTCTTCAGGGATCATTTCTGCATGGACGTTTGAGGTTCTCAGCAAGTGGAAGATCCCCTACATCCCTATATTTTAAGGCCAACTCTGTCCCTGCTCTTCTCTAAAGTTAGATTGAGAGATCACTGTGTGGTTACGGTTAATAACAGTTTCGATTTGGTTTAGGAATCATTCTGCAGGATGAATAATGGTACTGAGAATCTGTGATATTTATAAGAATATAGACGTGAGTTAAAAGTATGGAAACAGAACTCTAGGTAAGATTTGCATCCCAGAAGGGCATTGAGACCTTGATTGGGATACTTAGCAATGTTATACTTTCTGCACAAATGTTTCAGATAAATCCATACACAATGGCATAGGACGTTGTACCTTGGATGATTGAATGTCGAAGAGAACCTCCAGTCAAAAAGGGATAGTCGGTGGAATTAGGAAGATAGTCAGTAGGTTTAGAAAGAAGGGTGAGAATAAGATTTGGAAAAAAGTTCTTTACCAATAGGGTTTCGGTTAGAGAGTGAATATTAATGTCAGCCCATGTTAAGTGTCAGTCACAATAATGAATTTGGGAAAATATGTAGGAAAGGAGGTATCAATAGAGACCTTAGGAAATCAGGCAAATTATTAAGTGAGTCATAGGATTAGGCATTTTCAACAGGGTTGAGGTTGAATATATAACCTTAGGAAGAAAGAAATATGTAGTCACCAATAGAATTGACATTTGAGAGCATTAGGCAACCTGGACATGAATGTTTTTAGTAATTTATGCTCACTTTCCATTTAGGCTTTGTTGAAAATAAATAAAATAGGTACTTGTCTCTTCCTGTTTTTCTGTATGCTTAAGAAAACACTCTTGAAATCTTGAAAACTTTTTGCTAATCTTGTTCCCAGAATGTGCTGTCCCCAACTGCCAAACTGCAGAATGTACACCCTCACCCGTTTACATGCAAACCGCCCACTTGCCCTGACCCATCAATAAACTTCCCTCTCTGCCCTCTTCAAGAAAAGTATATAAGCTCTGCTTAAGCTGTTCTCAGTGCTCTCTGCTCTATTCAAGTGAGGTCTGAGCCCCAGAATTTTGGACGCTTTGCTGTTGCATGAGACAGTGTCTTGGTGGTCTCTTCCTCCAATGGTCGCCTGACCATTACATCTGAGGGCCCCAGCGAGTTCCAGCAGCGTTGGACGAAAGACCCCCAATAGGCTCATCTCAGGTTAAGTAAGGCGCCACTTTCTTGTTTCAGGTTTCAGGTTAGGGATGGGCAAAATGGCTATTGGTGATGAGCATGAGCTCTCTCTGACGGTGGCTGACAGAAGTGTCACAGAGCCACAGGCCACGTCTCTGGGGGACGCCCCAGAGAACTCGGGAAACCGAGTAACAATAGTCTCCTAAACTCAGTGATATTTTGTTTTGGATTCGGTATTGTCAGCCCATCAGGTTTTCCTGGCTACTCAGTTCTGTTCTCAGTATTGGACGTCCATTGCCTGTCTTTATTGTCTTGTCTTGTCTGTGTCGTGTGTCATTGCTTTCACTATTTGTGTATCTTTCATATGGGACAGAGCACTTCAATGCCTCTGTCCCTGAACCTTGATCACTGGACCAAAGTCTGCTTAAAGGCTCAGAATCTTCTTTTTTTCAGTAAAACGTCAGATCTGGAAGACTCTATATGTCTCAGAATGACCCACCTTTGGAGTCGGATGGCCCCCAGAAGGATCTTTCTACTTCACACTAATTCAAAAACTCAGAGATATTGTCTTTCAGCCGGGGCCACATAGCCATCCAGATCAACAGCAATATATCTTTAGTTTGCAGGACCTCTGCAAATCTCCTCTTCCATGGTTGAAGCCTTTCCTTGTCCCTGTCCCCGCTCCTACTGGTTCTCCCACTTTTCTATCTCTCAAACCCTCTGCTCCCCCTCCTCCACCCTCTGTTGTCCCTGAGTCTCAAGACTCTACTGGACTCTCTTCCCCCTCCTTATGCCCTGCCCTTGTCCTCCAACCCCAAACACCCTCTAAGTGATTCCCCTGCTGCTGACTCAGACTCTCCACCATTGGAGGAATATAGGCCAGCCCAGCGCCCTCCAGGTGACTACCCCACGGCACACACAGCCCCTCCTTCCTTGGAGGTAGCTGGCCCGGCCAAAAGAACACAAAGTACTCGCCGGGGGGGTTAAACTTTGAAGTGGATACAGGGTAAGTATACTCAGCCCTGAAGGCCCCATTGGGCCATCTATCAAACAAAAAGGACTCTAGTTCAAGGGGCTAATGGCAGTAAATATGGGGCTTAGACAACTAAGAGGACCATGGACCTGGGGAAAGAAAAAATCCATCACTCGTTCCTAGTAATCCCAGAATGCCCGACCCCTTTGATGGGCACACATCTGCTCAAAAAGCTCCAGGCCAGAATAACTTTTAACCCTGAAGGCCCCCAAGTGAAATTTCTAAATTTTTCAGTAAAAACTCCTATAGTCACGGCTTTTACTATGTCAGTAGAAGATGAACATCAACTTGTCAAACCCCCCAAGACTGATCAAACAGGCAAGCTACCCCGGAAATGGATAACAGATTACGCAGATGCCTAGGAAAAAAACTGCTGGGTTATACGTAGCAGTGAAACATCCTCCAATAACAGTGGAGTTAAAAACTTCAGCCCCCCCATCAATGTCAAAAAATATCCTCTGAGCAAAAAAGCTAAAGATGCGATAAGGCCCTATATTCAGAAATATCTGGCCTTAAGGGTCCTAAGGCCCTGTCATTTGAACTGGAACACTGCCCTGTTACCAGTATAAAAATCCAGGAACCGGGGACTATCGCACCGTTCAAGACCAAAGAGAGATCTACAACAGAGTGCAGGACATTCACCCCACAGTACATAATCTGTACAATCTGCTTAGCACTCTGAACCATGAGCGGAAATGGTATACTGTTCTGGACTTAAAAGATGCTTTCTTTTGCTTGCCTCTGCATAAAGATAGTCAGTTGCTATTTGATTTCGAGTGGGTAGACCCAGAGACCGGGACGTCTGGTCAACTAACATGGACTAGACTCCCACAGGGGTTCAAAAACTCCCCCACTCTCTTTGATGAAGCCCTCCACAGAGACCCCAACAACTTCAGAACTATGCACCCTGACGTCACCCTGCTTCAATAAGTCGATGACCTGCAACTGGCAGCCAACACCAAGAAAAACTGTGAGTCTGGAACCCAATTATTATTATACGAGCTTGCTCAACTCTGGTATAGTGCTTCTGCCAAAAAAGCCCAAATTTGCCAGCAAGAAGTAATCTTCCTGGACTATTCCCTTAGGGGCAGTAAGCGATGGCTCACTGAGACCAGAAAACAATCCATTGAGCAGATACCACCCCCATCTAACAGCAGACAACTCAGAGAGTTTCTTGGGACTGCTGGCTTATGCAGCTTATGGATACCTGGGTTTGCGTCCTTAGCTGCTCCTTTATACCCGCTGTTAAAGAGAGATGCCCAATTCTAATGGACCCCTGAGCACCAGCAAGCTTTTGATAACATCTAAGGACACTGACACTGAAACCCTCAACTTCACTGAGCCCAGCTTGCATTTTCAGAAAGCCCTAAACTAAGTTAAAAATGTACATCAACTCACTCACCTTGGTTCAAAGAAACTGCAGGCATTCCTGAAGGATCAAGAACAGAGTTTTCCACTAACCGACTCAGAGCGAAAGAAATAACTGAACGGGTAACAAAAGCCTGCCAGGTCTGTCAATTGGTTAATGCTTACCCTTCCAACTTTCCTGCAGGAAAGCACCTACAAGAAACCAGACCAGGACAATTCTTGGAAGTGGACATTACTGAAATTAAGCCAGGAAGTTATGGACTTAAATATCTCCTAGTCTTTGTAGATACATTTTCAGGATGAATTAATTGAAGCCTTCCCCCCACACACACACACACACAAAAAAAAAAAAAAACAACAACAAAATAAATGGCACAAATGGTGGTCAAGAAGATCCTGAAAGATATTTTTCTAAGATACGGACTGGCTAAGGCAATAGGGTCTGATAATGCACTGGCGTTAATTGCCCTGGTAAGTCAGGGATTAGCCAGGACCCTGGGGATTAATTGGAAATTTCATTGTGCTTATAGACCCCAGAGCTCAGTACAGGTAAAAAAAAAATAATAGAACCATTAAAGAGACTTAACAAAATCAAGCTTAGAGATCGGCATAAAAGATCTATCTATTCTCCTGCTTTATGCACTGTTTCATGCAAGAAATACTCATACTCCTCTGTTTCCTTGTGTAACCTCACCCCCTATGAAATTCTCTATGGTCCCTCCTCCAGTAAGGGACCTAACCCAAACTCTAAGACCTAACGATCCCTTCCACACCCCCTTGCTTGACAGACTTAAAGCTCTTTAAAGAAATCAGCAATATCTGTGGAAACATCTGGCCACTGCCGACCAACCTGGGGACGAGGGGACTCCATATCGATACCAAGTAGGAGACTTCGTCTACATTAGACGACATCAGGTGTCATCCCTGGAACCCCACTGGAAAGGACCATATAAGGTGCTACATATAACACCTACAGTGGTAAATGTAGACGGAATCACTTCATGGATCCATGTCTCTCATCTCTGGCCTGCGCCCTGTCCAAAATCTGACTGGAAACTGGAAAAGACTGGTAACACTTTCAAATTGCGTATTCGCCATGTGGATAAGGCTACAGACTCTCCCCTTGGCCAAGAGTAGTCCTAACCCTCATCAGCCTGTTCAGCAGTAATGGCTGATCACAAATCCTACTGTACAAGAAGTATGGTCTATCTTGCATACAGCCCCTTTAGGGACATGGTGGCCATCTCTCCACCCAGACATTTGTCAGCTGGCTATAGGTCTTTCCTATTGGGATATCCCTGATGAAGTTGATCCAACTAAAATTCCAATAAATCCTTTCCATATCATAGATAATAGAAACAAACATTATGGATGTAGTGACACGAGAGCCAGATGCAGGTTGGCTAGCCTAGATTACTATGTTTGCCCAGCGGACTATCAAAGCCACAAACAGACATGGCTGTGTGGGGGAAATGCCGACTTCTTCTGTAAGTCATGGGAATGTGAGCATACAGGGGTGCCTGGTGGAACCCAAACTCCTCATCAAATTCAATACACAGCATTGGCCATATTACCAATTACACAACCAATACCGATGGCCCCCAGAGGGGTCTCTAGATCCTAAAATTCTCCGTGACCTTTTTAACTTCGGCAAGTGCTCAAAGGGTGGAAGGAAATTCCCCTAAGTGGAGGCATTTTCCCTCCTTCGCTCACATCTTGAACTATGCTTATCCAATAGATCCTCACCCTCAGCTTTCTGCTCCAGACTCTCTGCTGTCACTCCCACCTCAGCAACCTGATTTCTTCCCTCCAATTACTAGATCAAAAACTCAAACCGCCGGTTCTCAGATTATTGCCCCCTTGCTGAGGTAGCAGGTACTGAGGTACCCATCCACCCACTCACTACTCTCTTCTCCTGTCAGTGCCAGCACCAGGTCCCACCAGGTCCTCTTATCAGCTAACCCAAAGCTCAAACCAGCTAAGGAGAGCCATCAGACCCCTATCCAAGATGTAATGAAAATGGCCTTTAAAGTTGCTCTGTCATCACTGAAAACAGGTTACTAAGAATTTAAAGTCCCTCACAGGCTTTTTGGGATACAAACTCCCATCTTCCCCTCTGCTCTATCTGTTCTACTGCTCAAGTTTTGTTGCCTGGAAAATTCCAAACCCCTTTCCCATTATTCTTTTACATCTCTCCTTCCTCATGCTCAGACCCAAGGTGCTGCTCTCAGACCCGCCTTCCCTGTCTTCCCCGTCTATACCAGGCCCACAGAAAAGTCTTAACTGACCTTCTCCAGCAGTCTTCACCATGGCTGACTTTAGGACTTTCAGCCAAAGAGTCCCTATAAAAGAGTTCAATGTAGATAAACTTCCCCTTTTTGTGTTTCCCTGTTCTATTTGGCCACTGGCTGGAAAAATCAGCACTCCTAAGCTAGACTCCCCCTTACTAGTTTTTCACAAAACATGTGAACAAGGCCTCTGGCCTTGAGCTGGGGCTTCACAGACATGGTTACATTTCTAAGATAAATAAGTTACCAAATGAGCTCCATTGTTACAGCTGGCAGTGTGAAAAAAAAAAAAAAAGAGAAGAAAAAAGCTCTCCCACTCCAGGTGTCCTTAAAATGTTAACTTGCCCAGAACAGATGAAAAAAACAATAGAAACGAAAACTTCTTTTTGTGAACTTATGCAGACTGTGAACTTCTGAGCCCCTTCCCTTACATGTTGGGTACAAAATTCGGAAACTACCTAAATTTGGAGATCAGGTGACTAATTGATTACAACAGAAGCAATGCCCTCTAAATCTGTTGCAACCAAATAGGTATGTTTCGCTGTCTTCGGTGCTATCTTAGGTGCCTTGACTTGTCCGTCCTTACAACAGTATAATTCTATATACTTAAACATTGTTTATGTTTTCATAAAATGGTCAACAGATGTGATTAATTATGTAATGTTCAGATGTTTCCCAGAGTGCTCTATCATGAGGCAGGTTAATTTAAATATCAAATAGGGGGGCATACACCCCGGTTCCTCTGGGAACCTGTATCCCTCACTTTAGCCATCCTATTAGGAAAAGGAGCTGCTGCAGGTGTGGGCACAGGAATCACTGTCCTAGTCCATGTGACACAACAAATGACCCGATGAGAAGCAGCAATAGACCAAAATTTAAAGATATTAAAAACCTCCATCACAGTTTTATAGGAATCTTTAACCTCTCTCTCTGAAATTGTTTTACAGAACATGCGAGGGTTGGACCTCCTCTTCGTGAGAGAAGGGGGCTTTCCTGCTGCATTGAGGGAAAAAGTTGATTTTATGCCGACCATACTGGAGTTGTAAAAAAATCTATGAGTAAATTAAGAAGACGCCTAGAAGAGCATCAACAAGAGAGAGATGCACAAATGGGTGGTTTGAGTCTTTGTTCACACAGTCCCCCTGGTTAACTACGCTTTTTTCAGCCCTGGCCAGTCCATTAATAATCCTCATTTCATTGCTAATTGTAGGACCCTGTTTGCTCAACCATCTAGTTTCCTTTCTACAAGCTTAAATTGGATAAGTTAAACTTATGGTAATCAGACAACAATATACCTCACTAGAAGACATAAAATGTGAGACCCCGCAATGCTCATTTTTATGATTAAAATTAACCAGAATAAGAAGTGGGGAATGAAAGGTTAATAAAATATGTACTTTTAACTTCTTGTTTTTCTGTATGCTTAACAAAATACTGATGAAATCTTGAAAACTGTTTGCTAATCTTGTTCCCAGAATGTGCTGTCCCCAATTGCCAAACTGTTGAATGTACTCCCTCTCCCATTGGCATGCAAACCACTCACTTGACCTGACCCATCAATAAATTTCCCTCCCTGCTCTCACCACGTAAATTGCATAAGCTCTGCTTAAGCTGTTCTTAGGGCTCTCTTCTCTATTCAAGTGAGCTCTGAGCCCCAGCATGCTGGACCCCCAATAAACCCTTTGCTGTTGCATGAGACAGTCTCTTCGTGGTCTCTTTTCCGACGCTCGCCCGACCTTTACATTGGTACAATCATAAGTGTGGACATTCCTATGTGTGTCCAGAATATTACTATAATAAATAATATATGTAGTTCAGGTAATAGGAGTTTTTCTTCCACCATTTCTGGGAGCAATATTTTGAAGATATATGAATTAGTATTTTGGGTAGAAATAGGTGTACCATTTGTCTATGAATATAGAGATAATGCATGAATAGACAATACTGTGAATTAATAATATTACTGGTTCCAACTTTAAATAATGGATTGAATTGATATCTGAAAATATACAGGAAACCTTATATTGATATACTACATTTAATCCTACCCGTTATTCATCTGAATGAAATATTAGGGTTATGGATTTTCATGAAGAGTGTTTGAGTTTTGCTTCAAAAGTGATTATGGAAATTGAAAATAATGTGTTTGGAAAGAAGTCTCATGAAAAGACCAGTCCAGAAACCTGGAGGTATGCATGTGTTCTGAAGCAGAAAGTGATTTAAAGTGAAACAAACGCCTATATATTTGCTAACTTGTGGATGATAAATATATACGATGATGTGCAGAAATTGAAGAAATAGTAATGTACCAGTGTTGAATAAAAATGAACTTTAAAATACACATCATGTCCCATAGGAATCTACTTGAATTGATGTTAAACTGCGTCTGTTAATGTAGAAATATTAGAATTTGTATGCACCATTCACTGAAGTTAGTTTTCAGTACTAGGAAACAAATATGTATTTCAGGTAGATGAGTATTTCTGAGAATAATCTTGTGAAAAGTTGATTATAAATCCACATACATGAACATGAATGAATTCAGGGAGTGTATAATAAGACTCATACATTTCATATTTTGAAAAATCTGGAGAGTATATATATATATATATATATATATATATATATATATATATACACACACACACACACACACAAACTGAGACTATAAAAATAGCAATATATATGCCAATTGAAATTCACCATGAAATATACATCATCCACAGATTCAAAAATATTCATGTTACTGAAGATAGATTTATGTATAATGTTGTTTAACTAGGAAGTTTACCCATACATTGAATTTTCAGTTCCAACAGCATTTAGGAGGAGTAATCTCTTCTCACATTTTGTATCTGCCAAGTCAGCCACCTCACAAGAATGTACGTGTGAAACCAGGTAGGATTCTATATGTGCATATAAAAATACATGTGCTGAATAGGCTACAGAGAGAGGGAGACAGGAATTTCACATATTTGTTAACTTTAAAAACACATGGATAACTATTTCAACAGAAAATTGACTAGATTTATAACACCTACCCTTTTTTATGCAAAAGGCAAGTCCAACTATACACCATGCCTCCTCTGAACTGCTTGGATTTCTATTCTGTTTGGGTTATTTTTCTCCATCATATTGGGAGTAGTAGTCAGAGTCCAGTAGGTTATGAGTTATTGTCAGGGATCAGTATTTCAAATGGAAAATAGAATAATGAATCAAATGTGTATGCAAATATATGCTACACAAAAATCTTCCCACTCTCATCCAGAACAAATCCTTGACATTACCTTCGCCTGAAGTAAGTCACAATTAGAATAGAAGAGTTAGAAAATCTGTGAATACATATCTTGAGTGGAAAATGCTCAGAGTTCAGAACCTTGGAGGTGGTAGAGGAGTTTCCAAAAGTAAGGGACATGGTAAACACTCCTCTAACTTGGAGGTCTGCTGGCGTAAAGACATCTTGAGAAACTGCCTCTGAGGTTGGGCACTTGAAACATACGTTATTTTCAGGAGCTTTAGCTTCCTTTGTAGTGAGACAATAAAATCTGGGTCTGCATCTATGTGACCTGGAGGATATGGTTTCTTATTTTCCAGTGAACATGAGGCAGCAGTGCTGAATTCACTCTTTGTAGGTAAACAGTGGCCACTGGGGTCTAATTGTCTCCCCATGTGGACTGTGGAGCCATTTGGTCATCCTCCACTTTTCGTGGTGTTTCCTGCTGTTGCACTGGGAGTTTGGTATTTGCTTCACAAAATACAAGAAGTTCAACAGGGACACAGTGCTGGAGGGAGTTCTGTCACGTGTTGTGGGTCAGGGTCTGCAGGAGAATGCAACAACCAGGCTTCTTTCCCACATACCTTGCCCCGTTGTCCATAGCAACTTGATTCTGAACATGGCCCTGAATCCTCTCCATATAATAACATGCTTTTACATATTCGGGTCTCCTGGCTGCACCATGTTAGTCACAAAAATTTTGGAAGCCAATGAGAAATCCACATGGCCATAACACAGATGTATTATCACACAACTGCAGACCACTTCTCTAGGCCCAATACTCTGCAGGCTCTAACTTGCTTGCCCCCATGTCCATAGCAACTTGATTCTGAACATGGCCCTGAAATCTTTCAATATAAAAACATGCTTTTACATATACGGGTCTCCTGGCTGCACCATGGCAGTCACAATGAATTTGGAAGCCAATGGCAGAACCACATGGTCACAACACAGATGTATTATCACAAAACTGCACACCATTTCTCTAGGCCCACAACTCTGCAGGCTATAACTCAATGGCATCTCTGTTCTACACCATTTTCATGAAACCCAGTGAATTAAGGCAGGGTCTGGTACACTCAAGATCAGCAACAGGACATCCAAAGGTTCTCCAGTGCCACCTGGTCATGGGAATTTTAAAAATTTCATGGTATTTATCTGGCCATTTTTCAAGGATGAAGTTGGAGGCACTGTGGGTTTCAATTCATTCAGGAACCATTAAATGTTGAGGAAGTTCATTTCAAAGAAAGCTCTGGAGAACTCTCACAGGCAAGGCTTCCAAAAGAGTGGCCAAAAGGTCACATGAAGCCAGGCGCATTGAGGTCTCCAATGTGAGGTCCATGTGTGTTTTGACTCAAAACTATCCCTGCCAAGTCTTTCAGAATAAAATCATGTGATATACTGGCTGAGATTCCCAGTACTCTTTGGAAAACCACCCTGGGCCTAGATCTCAGTTTCCAAGGGTGACTTTCATGCGTGGCCTCCTAAAATCCCAACACTTTTCATGGCAATACTTCTCTGAGGTCAATTCCTGAACGCAGTCTCTAAGGGGAATCAAACCAGAGTTCAAGCCCAGGTTGACCCAGTCATCTCTTCACACCGCCAATCAAATGAACACAATTAAAAACAAAACTCTATCACATGGCCCCATCTTCTTCCTTATAGACACTCATCATAACCTCTGGTTGGAGCTTTCCATGAGGGGCACATTCCAAAAGAGTGACCAAAGTAAGCTCCCTTGCCCCTCATTTGGCTCAAGTCAGGGTGGGAAGGACACCCTTCCTGTGAACCAGGAGTGATCAAATAGGCCTGTCATTAATACTGCTCCGCTTTTCCAATTTGAGGCCTTCTGACTGTGGGGTTTAGATTCTTTATGTGAACTGGAGTCATGAGAAAAGACAAGCACCTCTGCAGAGATTTGAAGAACTCATTTGACCAAAAGGATCGCTATTCTCACTTGATTGATTTCAGGAACCTAACAGAGAAAGGCAATAGAATTCATTCACAATGACTGAAATTTTTTGCGAATTTGGTTTTGGTTTCACACATGGGATCTTTCTTTAGATCCATCAGGTGCTGAGAATCTAAGCCACAGCCTCACACAGGGCCAAGAGCCTGATTCAGACACATCCCTTTCCGAAGCAATTTAGCAAGAGCCACAGGTGATGCCAATTCATTTCCATTTGAAAACTGTTTTCTTCAGGCTTCACAAAGGGGTAGCCTGAGCCCAACATCTTCCTGACATTCAGGGCAACAGAACAATAGGTAAGCAAAAGGCCCAAAGCATGGTATCTCCACTGAGACTTTTCTGGTCACACTCATATCTGAGTTTTCTGAGATACTGGCCATTCCCTTCAGGTATCCAGTACATGGACATGTCAAAGACCTTGGAGCTGGTACATATCTTGGACACAAAACAATGAGACTATTCTGGAGAGTTGCCAGAATTCAGGAAGAAAACAGGGACTTAGGAAGGTAGTAGGTTTTGCCAATCCATAAGGCAAGCTGCAGTCCATTCATAAATTGGGCAGGATGAATGCTGGGAATCTTTCTACTACACAGGACACATCCATTGTTGCATTGTCTTTTCTCATGTCTACAACCACGGACACAGTGGGATACACAGACATAGAAACACTCACCTTGTCAAATGACTTACTAGAAATAGTTCACTGAAAACCAAACAAACCGCCTTTCCTACCTATTCTCAGAACAAGAGACAAAACCACACACCCACACTCACAATGGCACCTCCTTCCCCTAAGTAGGTCTGTGACTATCCGGAGTGTCCTCTGACTGGTGGGCAATACTATGTTCCCCCGAAATGGCCTGTGTTCTCTCAGATCTGGTTTCCTTGGCCAACTATGTGAAGTTGTCAGGAAAAAGTGGTGAGCCACTACCTGCTTTCTCAGGAAAGGTCCCTCTTCAGAGCTCTCCTGGCATTTGGCCATCCTCACATCAGTAGGTACCAAGAAAGACTGACTCTGTCCTTGGTAAATCCAAACAAGTGAGCCCACTGGGACTGGGACTGGAACTGCATCTGGGTGCCTGGCTTCTTGGATACCAAGTTCAGAGAGTTCCATCACCAAGGAAATGAGGTATGACACTTTCTTTGGAACTGAATGAGGTCACTGCCTTGGCAACCACTTGGTCCTAACAGTTGCTTCCAAGGGCCCCATGAGATGGAGGCTGCCACTTCTTCCTCTGACACTTTCACAATTTAGAATGGTATATCAACCATAGGCACACACACAGGCCTGGTTTGGTCCATCTTCTCCACAATAAGAAGAGAGAGGCTGATTCAGACACATCCCTTTATCCTGACCAGGTGGTTTGTCATCGAAGATGACTTTTGCTCTTTCAGGTCCTTCATACCTGTCTACAACTTCTCCAGGTATCATTTCTGCATGGACCTTTGAGGATCTCAGCAGGTGGAAGGTCCCCTACTTTTCTGTATTGTAAGAACAACTTTGTCCCTGCTCTTCTGTAAAATGAGATTGAGGGAACAGTGTATGTTTAGGGTTAATAACAGGTTTGATTTCGATTTGTGTTAGGAATCATTCTTCTGGATGAATAATGGTATTGGGAACCTGGTATATTTACAAGAATGTAGAGGTGAAACATAAGTATGAAAACAGAAATCCAGGTATGATTTTAAACCCATAAGGGCATTGGGCCCTTGATTGGGATACTTAGCTTTGAATTATGTTCTGCACAGATGTCTCAGATAATTTGATATACAATGGCATAGGACCTTGTACCTTGGAAGATTGAATGTAGAAGAGAACATCCCTTCAAAAAGGGATAGTCGGTAGGATTAGGAAGATAGTCGGTCGTTTCAGGAAGAAGAGTGAGTATATGATTTGGAACAAAAGTTCTTTAGCAATAGGATTTCAGTTAGAGAGTGAATGTATATGTCAGCACATATGAAGAGCCAGTCACGATGATGAAGTGGGAAAAACATGTAGAAAAGAAGATATCAATAAAGATATTATGAAATCAGGGAAAGTATAAAGTGAGTGAGAGGATTAGACATTTTCAACAGGCTTGAGGTTGAATCTTAGAAAGAAACAAATATGAAGTCACCAATAATATTGACATTTGAGAGCATTAGGCACCCTGGACATGGATGTTTTTAGTAATCTATGTTCACTTTTCATTTAGGCTTTGCTTGGTTCAATCATAAGTCTAACATTTAAATTTTTGTCCAGAATATTATTGTGATAATATGTATATGTAGATCAGGTGACATAAGTATTTCTTCCACCACTTTTGGTAGCAATATACTGAAGACATAAAATTAGTATTGGGCGTACAAAGAGGTGTACCCTATGTCTATGAATATAGAGATAAAGCATGAATAGACCATACTGTGAATAAGTAATATAACTTGATCCAACTTAATATAATGGGATGAACTGATATCTGAAAAATTACTGGAAATCTTATATGCATATACAATCATTCATTCCAACCAGTTATTCATCTAATGTCAATATTAGTGTTTTGGTTTATCATGAAGAGTGTGTGAGTTTTACTTCAAAAGTGATTATGGAAATCGAAAATAATGTGTTTGGAAAGAAGTCTCATGAAAAGACCAGTCAAGAAACCCTGACAATACATGTGTTGTGAAGTAGGAAGTGATTAAAGTTTAAAGAAATGCCTACAAATTTGTGAACTTGTGGATGAAATACATATCTTATGATGAGCAAAAACTGAAGGAATAATAATGTACCAGTGTTGAATATAAATGAACATCATATTATATATCATGTCCCATTGGGATCTACTTGCATTGGTGATAGACTGGATCAGTTCCTGTAGAATTATTAACATTTGTATGCACCATTCACTGAAGTTAGTTTTCAGAACTAGGAAACAAATATGTATTTAAGGTGGATGAATATTTCTGAGACTAATATTTTGGAAAGTTTATTATAAATCCACATGCATGAACATGAATGAATTTAGAGAGTGTATATAAGACACATATATTTCATATTTTGAAAAATCTGGAGAGTGTATATATATATATATATATATATATATATATATATATATATATATATATATATATATATACACACACACACACACATACCCACACACACACAAAAAAAACACACACAGACATTTAAAAGTAGCAATATATATGCCAATCAAAATTCATCTTTAAATATATATCATCCACAGATGCAAAAATATTTATTTTACTGAACATGAGTTTATGTATAATGATGTTCTACTAGGAAGTTCCCCTATAGGTGGAATTTTCAGTTCCAACAGCAATTTGGAGGAGTGATCTCTCTCACAATTTGTATCTGCCAATTCAGCCACCTCACAAAAATGTACATGTGATACCAGGTAGGATTCTATAAATGCATATGAAAATACATGTGATGAATAGGCTACAGAGAAAGGGAGACAGGAATTCATATATTTGTTTAATTTAAAAACACATGGTGAACTATTTCAATTAAAAATTGACTAGATTTATAACACCTACCATTTATCATGCAAAAGGTAAGTCCAAGTATGCAACATGCCTCCTCTGAACTGCTTGTATTTCTATTCTGTTTGGGTATTTTTCTCCATCATATTAGGATTAGTAGTCAGAGGATAGTAGGGTATGGGATAGTGTCAGGGATTCAGTATTTCGAATAGAAAATTGAAAATGAATGCAATGTGTATGCAAACATGTGCTACACAAATATCTTCCCACTCTCATCCAGAGCAATGCCTTGACACTACCTTCGCCCCATGTATGACACAATTAGAGGAGAAGAGTTAGAAAATCTGTGAATACATATCTGCAATGGAAACTGCTCAATTTTCACAAATTTGGATAACGTAGAGGAGTTTCCAAAATTAAGGGACAATGTAAACTCTCCACAAACATGGAGCTCTGCTGGCCTAAAGAGTTCTTAAGAAACTGCCTCTGAGGTATGGCACATGAAATATATGTTGTTGTCAGGAGCTTTTGCTTCCATTGTAGTGAGACCATCCAAGCTGGGTCTGCATTTTT
The DNA here is from genome assembly GCF_048772815.1 of Callospermophilus lateralis. Taxonomy (NCBI): domain Eukaryota; kingdom Metazoa; phylum Chordata; class Mammalia; order Rodentia; family Sciuridae; genus Callospermophilus; species Callospermophilus lateralis. The sequence goes on along the minus strand of NW_027513354.1, from coordinate 79,685 downwards.
GTGACCTTTGTGAGCACATGGTTTCTTGTTTTCCAATGAACATGAGGCAGCATTGCTAAATTCTCTCTTTGTAGGTAAACTGTGACCAATGGGGGCTAAGTGTCTCCCCGTGTGCACTGTGAACCCATTTGGTCATCCTCCACTTTTCGTGCTGTTTCTTACTGCTGCACTCGCAATTTGGCATTTGCTTCATGAAACAAGGAGTTCAACTGGGACACAGTGCTGGAGCGAGTTCTGTCACGTGTGGTGGGTCAGGGTCTGCAGGAAAATGCACCAACCATGCTTCTATCCCACCAGCTTGCCTCCTTGAGCATAGCAACCTGATTCTGAACATTGCCCTGAAACTCCTACATATAACAAGATGCCTTTTCAGAGAAGGGTGTGCTGGCTGCAACATATCAGTCATAATTCATTTGGAAGCCAAAGGCAGATCCACATGGCCAAACCACAGATTTTTTATCACACACCTGCCCACAACTTCTCTAGGTCCACTACTCAGCAGGCTCGAACTTACTTGCATCTCTTTTCTATACCATTTTCATGAAAACCAGTCAATCAAGGCACCTTCGGGTATATTCATAATCAGAAACAGGACATCCAAAGGTTTTCCAGTGCCACCTGCTCATGGGAATTTTAAACATTTCATGGTATTTATCTAACCATTTTTAAAGGATGAAGTTGGAGGCACTGTGGGTTTCAATTCATTCAGGAACCATTAAATGTTGAGGAAACTCATTTTAATGAAAGCTCTCGAGAACTCTCACAGGCAAGGCTTCCAAAAGAGTGGCCAAAAGTTCACATGAAGCCAGGCCCATTGAGGTCTACAATATGAGGTCCATGTTTGTTTTGACTCTCAACTATTGCTGTCAAGTCTTTCAGAATAAAATCATGTGATATCCTGGCTGAGATTCCCAGTGCTCTGTGGAAAGCAACCCTGGGTCAAGACTCATTTTCCAAGGACTACCCTCATGCGTGGCCTCCTAAAATCCCAACACAACTCATTGCAATACTTCTCTAAGATCAGTTCCAGAATGCAGTCTCTAAGGGTAATTACGCCAGAGTTCCAGCCCACGTGGACAAATTCATCTCTTCCAACCGCCACACAAGTGACCACAATTAAAACCAAAACACTCCCACATGGACCTCATCTTCTTCCATATAGACACTCATCATTACCTCTGGCTGGAGGATTCTATGAGGGGCACAGCCCAAGACAATGTCCAAAAGAAGCTTCCTTACCCCTCATATGCCTAAAGGCCCGGACTCCCTTCCTGTGAACCAGGAGTGATCAAATAGGCCTGCCGTTAATACTGCTCCACTTCTGCAATTTGTGGCCTATTGACTGTGGGGTTTAGATTCTTTTTGTAAATGGGAGTCATGAGAAAACCCAAGCACCTATGGGCTAGACTCTGCAGGGCTTTGAAGAACTCATTTGACCCAAAGGATCCCTATTCTCACTTGATGGAGGCAGGAACATTACAGAGGAAGATGAGAGACTCCATCCACAATGACCGCTCTTTTGGCCATTTTGGTTTTGGATGCACACATGGGATCCTTCTTTAGACCCATCAGGTGCTGAGAATCAAAGCAACAGCCTCACACAGGGCCAAGAGGCTGATTCAGACACATCCCATTCTAAAGCAATTAAGCAAAGAGCCCAAGGTGATGTCCATTCATTTTCATTTGAAAACTGTTTTCTTCAGGCTTCAAAAAGGGGTGGCCTGAGTCAAAGAACTTCCTGACATTCAGGGCAACAGACAAATAGGTAAGCAAAAGACCCAAAGCAGGGTTTCTCCATTGAGACTCTCCTGGTCCCAATGATATCTGTGTTTTCTGACATGCTCTCATTCCCTTCAGCTATCAAGTACATAGCCATGTCACAGATCTTGGAGGTGGTTCATATGGTGGACATAAAATCATAAGCCTATTCTGAAGAGTGGCCATAATTCTACGAAGAAAACAGGAACTTTGGAAGATAGTAGGTGTTGCACATCCATAAGGCAATCCACAGTCCATTCATAAATTAGGAAGGATGAATGCTGAGAAGCTTTCTACTAGACATGACAAATCCATTGATGCATTCTCTTTTCTAATGTCTACAACCACAGACACGGTGGGATACACAGACATAGAAACACTTGCCTTGTCAAAGGACTCAGTAGACACAGTCCATTCCAAACCAAACAAACTGCCTTTCCTACCTATTCTCAGAACATGAGACAAAACCACAAACTCACACCCACAACCACAAAGGCACCTCCTTCCTCCAAGTAGGTATGTGACTATCTGGAGAGCCCTCTGACTGGTGGACCATTTTATGTTCCCCCGAAACGGCCTGTCCTGTCTCAGATCAGGTCTCTTTGGCTAACTCTGTGAAATTGTCCGGGACCAGCAGTGAGACACTACCTGCTTTCTCAGGAAAGGCCCCTCTTCAGAGCTCACCTGGCATTTGGCCATACTCACATCAGTATTTACCAAGAAAGACGGACTCTGTCCTCTGTAAATCTAAACAAGTGAGCCCACTGGGACTGGAACTGGGACTGCCTCTGGGTGCCTGGATTCCAAGTTTAGAGTGTTCCTTCACCAAGAAAATTAGATGAGGTCACTTCTTTCTGGAACTGATTGAATTTGCTGCCTTTGCAACCACTTTGTCCTAACAGTTGCTTCCAAGGGTCTCATGAGATGGAGGCTGCCCCTATTTCCTGTTACAATTTCACAAGATAGAAAGTTATATCAACCATAGGCACCTGGGAACAGCTCTCTACATAGGCCTGGTTTGGTCCATCTTCTCTACATTAAGAAGATAGAGGCTGATTCAGACACATCCCTTCGTCATGACCAGGTTGTTTGCAATTGAAGATGACTTTTTCTCTCTCAGGTACTTCATAGTTCCCTATATCTTCTCCAGGGATTATATCTGCATAGACCTTTGAGCTTCTCAGCAGGTGAAAGTCTCCCTACATTTTTGTATTGTAAGACCAACTCAGTCCTGCTCTTTTGTAAAGATAGATTGAGGGAACAGTATATGGTTAGGGTTAATAACAGGTTCGATTTGCGTTAGGAATCATTCTGCTGGATGAATAAGAATATTGGGATCCTGTGGTATTTATAAGAATATAGAGGTGAAATATAAGTATGATAATGGAATTCTAGATAAGATTTGAAGCCCAGAAGTGCACTGGGCACTGGAGTGGGAAACTTAGCTTTGAACAATGTTCTGCACAGATATCTCAGATAAATCGATATATAATGGCAAAGGACCATGTACCTTGGTTGATTGAATGTGTAAGAAAACATCCAGTCAAAAAGGGATAGTCGGTAGGATTAGGAAGATAGTGTAGGTTTAGATAGAAGAGTGAGAATAGGATTTGGACCAAAAGTACTTTAGCAATAGAGTTTTGGTTAGAGAGTGAATGTAAATGTCAGCACATGTGAAGAGTTGGTCACAGTGATGAACTGGAAAAAATATGTAGGAAAGCATTTATCAATAGAAACATTAGGAAATCAGGCAAAGTATAAAGTGAGAGATAGGATTAGACATTTTCAACAGGTTGAGATTTAATATATAATCTTAGGAAGAAACAAATATGTAGTCACCGACAGGATAGACATTTGAGAGCATTAGGCAACCTGGACATGGATGGTTTTAGTAATCCATGCTCACTTCCTATTTAGGATTTGGTACAATCATAAGTGTGACATTTGCGTTTTGTGTCCAGAATATTACACTGAAAAAATGTATATTTATATCAGGTGACATGAGTATTTCTTCCACCATTTCTGGAAGCAATATGTTGAAGACATATAAATTAGTATTGGGGGTACAAATACGTGCACCCTGTGTCTCTGAATATAGAGAAAATGTATGAATAGACAATAGTGTGAATAAAGAATATAATTGGTTTCAACTTTAAAAAATGGATTGAAGTGATATCTGAAAATATAAAGAAAATTTTATATTGATAAACATTCATTCAAACCAATTATACATCTATTTGTAATATTAGGGTTATGGTTTATCATAAAGGGTGTTAGTTTTGCTTCAAAATTGATTATGGAAATCGAAAATAATGTGTTTGGGTAGAAGTCACATGAAAAGACCAGTCAAGACACCTGGAGGAATACATGTGTTCTGAAGCAGGAATTGATTGAAAGTGAAACAAATGCCCATAAATTTGTGAATTTGTGGATGAAATATATATCCTATGATGTCCATAATATGAATAAATATTAATGTACCAGGGTTTAATAAAAATGAACGTCAAAATGCACAGCTTGTCATATCGGAATCGAGGTGCATTGATGTTAAACTTGGTCAGTTACTGTAGAAATATTAGTTAAATCTGTTTTTCAGGTGGATGAATATTTCTGAGAATAATCTTGTGAAAAGTTGATTATAAATCCAAGTCCATGAACATGAATAAATTTAGCGAGTGTAAATAAGACACATATATTTCATATTTTCAAAAATCTGGAGAATATATATATATATATATATATATATATATATATATATATATATATATTTACACAAAACACACACACAGACATTAAAAAGTAGCAATATATATGCCACTCAAAATTCATCTATAAATATATATCATCCAAAGATGCAAAAATATTTATTTTACTGAACATGCGTTTATGTATAATGTTTTTCTACTAGGAAGCTCCCCTATAGGTGGAATTTTCAGTTCCAACAACGATTTGGAGGAGTGATCTCTTCTCACAATTTGTATCTACCAAGTCAGCCAACTCACAAAAATGTACATGTGATACCAGGTAGGATACTATAAATGCATATAAAAATACATGTGATGAATAGGCTACAGAGAAAGGGACAGGAATTCATATATTTGTTAATTTTAAAAACACATGGAGAACTATTTCAATTGAAAATTGACCAGATTTATAACACCTACCATTTATCATGCAAAAGGCAAGTCCAAATATACAACATGCCTCCTCTGAAATGCTTGTATTTCTATTCTGTTTGCGTTACTTTTCTCCATCATATTAGGATTAGTAGTCAGAGTCTAGTAGGGTATGTGAATATTTCTGAGAATAATCTTGTGAAAAGATGATTATAAATCCACATTCATGAATATGAAAAATTTAGGATGTGTAAAATAATACACATATATTTCATATTTTGAAAAATCTGGAGAGTGTGTATATATATATATATATATATATATATATATATATATATATATATATATACACACACACACACACACAAACATTCACAGACATTAAAAAGTAGCACTATATGCCAATTTAAAATCACCATGAAATATATATCATCCACAGATCCAAATAAATTCATTTTACTGAACATCGATTTATGTATAATGTTGTTCAACTAGGAAGCTCACCCACAGGTTGAATTTTCAGTTCCAACAGCGTTTAGGAGGAGTGATCCCTTTTCACAATTTGTATCTGCCAATTCAGCCACCACACAAGAATGTACGTGTGGTAACAGGTAGGATTCTAAATGTGCATATAAAAATACAGGTGCTGAATAGGCTTCAGAGTAAGGGAGACAGGAATTCACATATTTCTTAACTTTTAAAATACATGGAGAACTATTTCAAAAAAAATTGACAAGATTTAAAACTCCTACACTATATAATTCAAAAGGCAAGCCCAACTATTCACCATGCCTCCTCTGAACTGCTTGTAGTTCTATTCTTTTGGGGGTATTTTTCTCCAACATATTAGGATTAGTAGTCAGAGTCTAGTAGGGTATGTGTTAATGTCAGTGATTCAGTATTTTGAATGGAAAATAGGAAAATGAATCCAATGTGTATGCAAATATGTGCTTCAGAAAAATCTTCCCACTCTCATCCAGAACAATCCCTTGACATTACCTTCGCCCCAAGTAAGACACAATTAGAGGAAAAGAGATAGAAAATATGTGAATACATATCTGAAATGGAATTTGATCAGGAGTTCACAACCATGGAGGTGGTAGAGGAGTTTTCAAAAGTAAGGGACAGGGTAAGCACTCCACAATCACAGAGCTCTGCTGGCCTAAAGACTTCTTGAGAAACTGCCTCTGAGTTTGGGCACTTGAAATATATGTTGTTTTCAGGAGCTTTTGCTTCTTTCTAGTGAGACGATCAAAGCTGGGTCAGCATCTATGTGACCTGGAGGACATAAATTGTAATATTCCAATGAACATGAGGGAGCAGTGCTGAATTCTCTCTTTGTAGGTATACTATGGCCACTTGGGGCTAAGTGTGTCCCCGCGTGGACTGTATATTCATTTGTTCCTCTTCCACTCTTCATTGTGTTTCTTGCTCTTGCACTGCGACTTTGGTATTTGCTTCATGAAATACATGGAGTTCAACTGGGACACAGTGGTCTAAGTGTCTGCCCGTGTGGACTGTGAAGCCATTTAGTAATCCTCCACTTTTCCTGGTGTTTCTTGCTGCTGCACTGCGAGTTTTGTATTTGCTTCATGAAATACAAGGAGTTCAACTGGGACACAATGCTGGAGGGAGTTCTATCACATGTGGTGGCTCACACATGAGCATTCATGAAACCGGCCTCTATACCACATAGCTTGCTCCCTTGACCATAGCAACCTGATTCTGTAAATTACCCTAAAACCTCTCCATATAACAAGATGTGTTTACTTATAATGGTCTCCTGGCTGCACCATGTCCGTCTCATGACATTTGGAATCCAAAGGCAGATCCACATGGCCCCATCACAGATGTTTTATCACACACCTGCCTACCGCTGCTCTAGGCCCTCTACTCATCAGGCTCCAAATTACTGGCATCTCGGTTCTACACCATTTTCATTAAACCCAATCAATCAAGGCACTGTCTGGTACACTCATGATCAGAAATAGGACATCCAAAGGTTCTGTATGCCACCTGTTCATGGAAATTTCAAAAATTTAAACTATTTATCTAGCCATTTATCAAGGATGAAGTTGGAGGCACAGTGGATTTCAATTCATGCAGGAACCATTAAATGGTGAGTATGATCATTTCAATGAAAACTCTGGAGAACTCTCACAGGCAAGGCTTCCCAAAGAGTGTCCAAAAGGTCACCTGAAGCCAGGCTCATTGAGGTCTAAAATTGAGATCCATGAGTGTTTTGATCTCAACTATGGCTGCCAAGTCTATCAGAATAAAATCTTGTGGTATCCTGACTGAGATTCCCAGTGCTCTGTGGAAAGCTACCCTGGGCCTACATCTCAGGTTCCAAGGGCGACTCTCATGCATGGCCTCCTCAAATCCCAACACAACTCATGGCAATACTTCACTAAGCTCAGTTCCAGGACACAGTGTCTAAAAGGAGTACACCAGAGTTCAGGCCCAGGAGGACCCAGTAATCTTTTCCAGCTACCACACATATGACCACAATTTAAATCAAAACACTCCCACATGGGCCTCATCTTCTTCTACACAGACACGCATCATAACCTCTGGCTGGAAGTTTCCATGAGGGGTGCAGCCCAAGACAGTGTCCAAAATAAGCTCCATTGCCCCTCATTTGCCAAAAGTCAGGGTGGCCTAAACACCCTTCCTTTGAACCAGGAGTGATCAAATAAGCCTGCCTTTAATACTGCTCTGCTTCTCCAATTTGAGGCCTAATGACTGTCAGGTGTAGATTTTCTATGTGATTTGGAGTCATGAGAAAACCCAAGCACCTATGGGCTATCCACTGTAGGGCTTTGAAGAACTCATTTGACCCAAATGATCCCTATTTTCACTTGACGGAAGTCAGGAACTGAAAAGGTCGGGCGAACTTCGGAGGAAAAGACCACCAAGAGACTGTCTCATGCCACAGCAAAGGGTTTATTGCGGGTCCAGCATGCTGAGGCTCAGAGCTCACTTCAGAGGAGCAAAGAACAAAGAGCCCAGAGAACAACTTGAGCAGAGTTTATATACATTCTTTAGAGAGGGCAGGGACTTTACATACATCATAGCCTCCTTTAGAAAATCATCATATACCGCGGGAAAATCAAATAATAACTCTAAAACATGATTAGCACATTCATTGGCGGGAACAGGTTGGGCAGCGGGTGATTGGTCAGCCGTGAGAAGGAGTATATATTTAAACTGATTGGTTGAAGCACTGAGATGTATACGTGCAGATCTGCATGGTTTCTGGGAAGGGGTGGTTAAGTAACGAGGTGGTCAGGGAAGATTTCAACACACATCTAATGGGAAGATCCGGGAATTGTCTTAAGTGCCACAGGAATTTCAGGTTCTGAGTGCAGCTTGGAAAATGTACAAAACCTGGTTCTTTACGTTTCAATTTCAATTTCTTTTATTCTTTCATTTCCCACCCCTTTTTCTGACTACTTTTAATCTTAAAAGTAATGAATCAAAATTATTGTGGGGTTTCACATTCTATTCCTACCAGTGCAGCATACTTCTGTCTGATTATCATGAGTTTCACCTGCCTAATCTGAGCCTGGAGAAAGGAAACTATGTGGTTAAGCAAACAAGGTCCCACAGTTAGCAACACCATAAGGATGATCAGGGGTCCAGCTAAGTCTGATATTAGTGTAGTTACCAGGGGTACTGGGTTAACCATGACTCAAAGCACCCTTGTTGAATCTCCCATTCTCTCTGGCGCTCTTCAAGGTATTTTCTTAATTTACTCATTAATTATTTTGCAACTCCAATATGGTAAGCATAAAAACAACATTCTTCTCTCAGTGAAACACAGAGGCCCTCTCCCTCATCAAGAGGAGGTCTAATCCTCACCTGTTCTGTAAAACAACTTCAGAGAGAGAGGTTAAGGATTCCTGCAAAGCTGTGATGGAGGTCTCTAACGTGTTCAAGTCTTGATTTATTGCTGTTTCTAATTGGGCCATTTGTTGTTAACCACGCATCATAGAAGCTGTTCCCATACCCACTCCTGCAGCAGCTCCTATCCCCAATAGGATGGCTAGAGTAAGGGACAATGGTTCCCCTTGATATCGGGTTGTTTGTCCCCCTAGTAGACCTTCAAATGATTAGGCATTATGATAGAGTACCCTGGAGAGTATCTGCACCATTACACAGTAATTTACAGGGCTGTCAAAGACCTGGGCTGAAATACAAGGAGTTCTGACTGTGTGGAGTTCAGTACCATAAAGGTTCCTTTAACTAGTTCCCAGGGGGAGGAGTCAGATGTACTCTGGACTGGGGAAGTAGGCAAAGACGGAATCCAGGAAGTATTAGATGGTAGAGGGGTTCTGGTAGATCTAGGCATGGAAGGTTTAGGAGGCTTAATTCCTGGCTTGAGGGGATTGGGTCCTATTGCTGTGGGATTTTCTTTCTTTTTAAGCCAGACGGTGAACCAGAGACCAAATTCATCACCTGGGCCATAAATATAGAATCGCATTCCCCACGTATTTCCCATAGGCCAGGTTTTTCTGAGGTAGCCCCTTCCTTTGGAAGTGAAAGTTATATTGAGGGGGTAACATAGAGTATTCTTTCCACAGCGAGTTTTTGACACCACTGGGCTAGCAGCACATTTCTTGGGATCAATCCAGGTGTCATTTCATCCTACCGGAATCATACCTTTCTGGGGAGTTTGGGTTCCACCATGCAGCTTTCGTTTGTTCACAACCCAAAGATCTACAATAAAAGTCACTGGGTCCTCCACAGGTTTGGGCCTGTTTTATGACTTTGGAAATCAGGTGGGCACACATAATAGTCAAGACTGGCTAGTTTACACCTGAGCTGGGGGAGATGACATCCATAATTCATGGGTTAAGGTGGTCTATGTTGCCCTGGTTAGGGTTTGAGTGGGATCTGTGTGGGGTCCTCTATGTCAGGGAGATCCCAGTCAGGGAAGCCTATGGCAAGCTGACAAATGTCCGGGTGGAGAGATGGCCACCAAGTCCATAAGGTGGCTGTTTGTGAAATAGATCACACTACTTGCCCATTAGGATTCATTACTTGCCCTTGTTGCTGAGCACGCTGATGGGGATTAGGGCTGCTGGTGGTCATGGGAAGAATCCATAGCCCTACCCACATGACGGACAGGCAACTTGAGATGGATACCAGTCTGTAGAAGTTTCCAGCCAGAGTCTGTACAGGGCTCAGGCATGAGATGGGAGGCATTGATCCAGGAAGTGATCCCATCCACTTTCACCACTGTGGGTGTTATAAGCAGCACCTGGTATGGTCCTTTCCAGTGGAGTTCCAGGGATGACACCTGACGCCATCTCACGTAGACGAAGCCTCCCACTTGATATCAATGTGGGGTTCCCTCGTCTCCAGTCTGATAAGCAGAGGCCAAATGTTTCCACAGGTATCGCTGGGTGCTGGGTTTGTTAAAGGGCTTTAAATCTGTCAAGCAAGGGGGTGTGAAAGGAATCATTAAGTCTCATAGTTGGGATTAGGTCCCCTACTGGAGGAAGGGCACCATTGAGAATTTCATAAGAGGTGAGGTTACACAAAGAGGCGGAGGGGGTATTTCTTTCACAAAACAGTGCATAAGGTTGGAGCATAGTCCAATTTTTTATGCCAGTATCCAAGCTTAATTTTGTTAAGTACTCTTTGATGGTTCTATTCATCCTTTCTACCTGTCCTGAGCTCTAGGGTCTATAAGCACAATGTAACTTCCAATTAATCCCCAGGGTCCTGGCAAATCCCTTACTTTCCTGGGGCATGAATGCCAGTCCGTTAGCAGACCCTATTACCTTAGGCAGGCCAAACCTTGGAAAAATGTCTTCTACGATCTTTTTGACTACCATCTGAGCTGTTTCTTTCTTCATGGGGAAGGCTTCGACCCATCCTGAAAAAGTATCTACAAAGACTAGGAGATATTTAAGTTCATACCTTGCTGGCTTAATTTCAGTAAAGTTCAATTCCCAGAATTGTCCTTGTCTGGTTCCTTGTAAGCGCTTCCCTGCAGGAAGCTTGGATGGGTAAGCATTAACTACTTGGCAGACTTGACAAGCTCTAGTCACCTGCTCAGCTATTTCTTTCCTCTGTGAGTCAGTCAATAATAAGTCCTTTCTCCGGTCCTTTAAGAGTGCCTATATCTTCTCTGAGTCTAAGTGGGTGAGCTGGTGTACGTCTTTGACATAAAGGTGGGCTTTTTGAAATTGTAAACTTGGCTCTGTAGGATCCCAGAGTTCTGTATCTGTCTCCTCAGATGATAAGTTGCCTGAATGTTCCGGTGCGGCCAAGTCTCCTGATTGTTGTTCCCCCTGGTGTGGAAAAAGTTAACACAGTCACTCCATTTAGGGCTGCCAATTAAGCTTCCTCATATGCCCTTCTTTTTCCAACCGCCACGGGTTCGTTTCCCTTCTGGTGCCCTGGGCAGTGCACTATAGCTAGTTCCTTAGGGCCCTGCACTGCTGAGAGAAGTTGGAGGATCTCATCTTTGTTCTTTATTTCTTTCCAGGTGGAGGTTAATAACCCCCTTTGCTGGTAAATAGCCCCGTGCACATTTGCAGTGGCAAATGCATAGCGGCTATCAGTGTATATGGTGGCCCTTTTGCCTGTTGCTAGTTCCAATACTTTTGTAAGGGCAATCAGTTCTGCTTTTGGGGCTGATGTCAGTTCTGGGAGACCAGAGGAACAGATGACATTAATTTTGCTAACTACTGCTTCTCCAGCCCACTGCTTACCATCTTGGAGGAAGCTGCTGCCATCCATAAACCATACAACTTCAGGGCAAGGCAGTGGCTGATCCTTCAAGTCTCGTCGTATACTGGTTTCCTCTGCCAGTATGTGTTGACACTCATGAGCGACGGGTCTTGATGATTCTTCTGGCAGCAGTGTAGCCGGGTTGAGTGGAGCAGCGGGTCCCAGCGTGATTCTGTCTTTGTCAAGCAAGAGGTTCTTGTAGTGGGTTATTCTAGAGTTTGATAGCCACATCTCTGGAGGCTGACAGATGATGCACTCCAGGCCATGGGGGACTATAATCGTTAGCTTCTGTCCCAACGTTAATTTATCAGCATCTTTTATTAGAAGGGCTGCCGCTGCTATAGCTCTTAAGCAATAGGGCGACTCACTAGCCACTGGGTCCAGTTTATTTGATAAGTATTCTACCGGCCTTTTCCAAGGTCCCAAAGTCTCAGTGAGCACAACCCGTGCTATTCCTTTCTTTTCCTCGATGTAGAGACTGAAGGGTTTTTCTATATCTGGGAGTGCTAAGGCTGGAGCAGATAGCAGCACCTTTTTTCTGACATTATCAAAAGCTTGTTGGTGCTCAGGGGTCCATTGGAAGTGGGCATCCCCCTTTATCAGCGGGTATAAAGGGGCAGCCAGAGACGCGAACCCAGGAATCCATAACCTGCAAAAGCCGGCAGTCCCAAGAAACTCCCTGAGTTGTCTCTTATGTGATGGGGGCAGTATCTGCACAAAGGTTCGTTTTGTGGGCTCAGTGAGCCATCCTTGGCCACCCCTAAGAGAATAACCCAGGAAGATAACTTCTTGCTGACAAATTTGGGCCTTTTTGGCAGAAGCCCTATATCCAAGCCGAGCAAGCTTGGAAAATAATGCTTGGGTCCCAGACTCATAGTTCTCTTTGGTGTCGGCTGCCAGTAGCAGACCATCCACATATTGGAGTATGGTGACATCAGGGTGTGCAGTTTTGAAGTCATTGAAGTCTTTGTGGAGGGGTTCATCAAAGAGAGTGGGAGAGTTTTTGAACCCCTGTGGGAGTCTAGTCCAGGTTAGTTGGACAGATGTTCCTTTTTTGGGGTCTATCCACTCAAAAGCAAACAGCAACTGACTGTCCTTATGTACAGGCAAGCAAAAGTGAGCATCTTTTAAGTCTAGCACAGTGTACCATTCCTGCTCCAGATTCAGAGCGCTAAGCAAATTATATGGATTCGGTACAGTGGGGTGAATGTCCTGCACTCTGTTGTTGATCTCTCTTAGGTATTGAAGCGTCCGGTAGTCCCCAGTTCCTGTCTTTCTTACTGGTAGCAGGGGGATATTCTAGGACAAATGACAGGGCCTTAAGACCCCAAGAGCCAGGTATTTCTGAATATGGGCCCTTATCCCATCCTTAGCTTCTTTGATTAGAGGATATTGTTTAACACTGATTGGAGAGATAGAGGCTTTTAATTCTACTACTATTGGAGGTTGTTATATGGCTAGACCTAACCCAGCAGTTTCTGCCCAGGCATTAGGATAATCTTTTATCCATTTCTGGGGTAGTTTGCCTGTTTGATCAGTCCTAGGAGGCGCGAAGTGTTGATGTTCATCTTCTACGGATGTTGTCAAAGCCATGACTATGGGAGTTTTTACTGAAGGCTTTAGAAACTCCACTTGGGGACCATCAGGGTTAAAGGTTATTCTAGCCCAGAGTTTGGTAAGCAAATCCCAGCCCATCAATGGGGCTGGGCATTCTTGGATTACTTGGAAAGCGTGGTGGACTTTTCCATTTCCTAGGTCCATAGTCCTCTTAGTTGTCCCTGCCCAATATCTACTGCCATTAGTACCTTTAACAGGGGACCATTTATTTGATAGGGGGCCCAGTGGGGTCTTAAAGGTTGATTATACTGCTCCTGTATCCACTTCAAAGTTCACTGGGGTCCCCTCCACTTTAAAAGTTACCCTGAGCTCGGAGAGGGGATCCAAGCCCCGACTTTCCTAGTCCTCTTCTAGAGTCAGCACGGCGGACTGGCATCTCTGCTTCTTTCGGGGGCACTCTTTGGCCTAGTGTCCTGTTTTCTTTACAGTAGGCACACTGATCTGAGGCCAGGGGCAGCCATTGGCAGGGGCCCAGGTATCCCTTTCTGTCTCCCTGCTTTTTAACTTCTGGCATATTTGGTGCTCTGACCAGAACCTTAGTCAATGCTTTAGTCTGCCTTTTGCTCCTTTCATCCTCCTTTTGTTCCCTTTCCGTCTCTCTCCTCTGTTCCCTTTCCTCCTCAGTTTCTCTCTTATAATATACTTTCTCAGCATCTCTTACTAAATCTCTCAAGGTCTTATCTTGTAATACATCTAGACGTTGTAACTTTCTCTTAATATCTAGGGCAGCCTGCTTGATAAAGGCCATTGCAACAGATGCTTGTTCATCCTCTGCCTGAGGATCAAAAGGAGTATATTTCCTATATGCTTCCATAATTCTCTCCAGAAACATAGAGGGAGACTCATTAGGCCCTTGGATAATCTCTCTTACCTTGGCCAAATTAGTCGGCCCTCTGGCGGCCACTCGGAGACCCGCTATTAGAGTCTGGCGATAAGTGGACAGATGCTACCCACATTTAAAGGTTTTTGGGTGCCAGTTGGATCGGTTCATTGGCCCGTAGGGACGGAGAGGAAGCATCATAGGGGCTTCCGAGTTTTCTATTATCCGTCACCGGCGGGTTCCTTTAGGTGGCCCAGCTTCCTCCAGGGGAGGAGGGGTTGCTGCTGCTGCAGAGAAGTCCCCTGGAGTGCTTGGGTCTGGCCCAATTGCCTCTAGCGGCGGAGAGGCTGAGTCAGCGGCGAGAATATCATCTGGAACGTGTTGGGGGTTGGAGAGCGAGGGTAGAGGATAAGGAGGGGGAGGAGTGTCCAGTCTTGTGACTCAGGGAGAATGGAAGGAAGAGGGGGAGGAGTGGAAGTTTTGAATGATAGGATGCTGGGGGAAGGGGTATATGGCTGTTGATCTGGGTGGCCACGTGGCCCCGGCTGAAAGACAATATCTCTGACTTTTCGGATTAGAGGGAAGTAGAAGGATCCTTCTGGGGGGCCACCTGACTCCGAGAATGGGCCATTCTGAAGCACAGAGAATCTGCCAGGTACGACATTTTACTGAAAAAGAAAGATTCTGGGCCCTTGAGCGGACATCAGTCCAATGATCAAGTGTCAGGGACAGAGAAGTGGAAGTGCTTTGTCCCATAATGAGAGTTACTCAAACAGGGACAGTGAAGACACAAACGCAACACAGACAAAGACAAACAGTAAACGTTTAACATGAGTCCAAGACAAAGATTAGAACTGAGTAACTGCCAAAACCTGATGGGTTAGACAATAAAGACAGCCCGTAAACTCAACATGAGTTCAGAACAATGACCAAAACTGAGTAGCCGGCAAAACCTGATGGGCTGGCGAACCGAATCCTGAAGCAAAATATAAACGAGTTGAGGAAATTAGTATTCCTTGATTTCTCTAGTCCTCTGGAGTGTCCCCCAGGAACGTGGCCTGTAGCTCTGTGACACATCTGTCAGCCACCATCAGAGAGAGCTAATGCTCTTCACTGACAGCCACTTTGCCAATCCATAACCTGAAACCCAAAACCAGAAAGAGGTGCCTTACTTACCCCGAGAGGAGTCCATTGGGGTCTTTCGTCCGCCGCTGCCGGATATCTCACCTGGGGCCTCCAGATGAATATGTGGGGCAAACGTCAGAGAAAAAGACCACCAAGAGGCTTTCTCATGCAACAGCAAAGGTTTTATTGGGGGTCCAGCATGCTGGGGCTCAGAGCTCACTTTAGAGGAGCAAAGAACAAAGAGCCCTGAGAACAACTTGAGCAGAGTTTATATACATTCTTTAGAGAGGGCAGGGACTTTACATACATCATAGCCTCCTTTAGCAATTCATCATATACCATGGGAAAATCAAATAACAACTCTAAAGCATGATTAGCACTTTCATTTGCGGGAACAATTCGGGCAGGGGGTGATTGATCAGCCCTAAGAAGGGGTATACATTTAAACTGATTGGTTGAATACCTGAGATGTATACTTGCTGAGCTGCAGGGATTCTGGGAAAGGGTTGTTAAGTAACTAGGTAGTCAGGGAAGATTTCAACACACATCTAATGGGCAGATCCGGGAATTGTCTAAACTGCCACAGGAAAGTGCAGCTTGGAAAGTTTACAAACCTGGTTCTTTACATTTCAATTTCAATTTCAATTTCTTTTATTCTTTCAGAACCTTACAGAGAAAGGCAAGAGACTTAATCCACAATGACTGCTCTTTTGGCCATTTTGGTTTTGGATGCACACATGGGATCTTTCTTTCGATCCATCTGGTGCTGATAATCTAAGTCACAGCCTCACACAGGGCCAAGAGGCTAATTAAGACACAACCATTTTCAAAGCAATTACTACTCTGAGGTCAGTTACAGAACTCAGTCTCTGAGGAGAATCACACCAGTGTTCAAGGCTAGGTGCACCCAGTCATCTTTTCCAACCACCACATAAATGACCACAATTAAAACCAAAACAATCCCACATGGCCCTCACCTTCTTCCATAGAGTCACTCATCATAACCTCTGGCTGGAGGATTTCTTGAATGGCGCAGCTCAAGAGAGTGTCCAAAATAAGCTTCCTTGCCCCTCATTTGCCTAAACTCAGGGTGGCCTGGACACCCTTCCTGTGAACTAGGATTGATCACATAGGTCTGCCGCTAATACTGCTCTACTTCTCCAATTAGAGGCCTACTGACTGTCAGGTATAAATTCCTTATGTGATTTGGATTCATGATTAAACCCAAGCACCTCTGAAGAGCTTGGAAGAACTCATTTGACCCAAAAAATCCCTATACTCCCTTGAAGAAGGTCAGGAACCTAACAGAGGAAGGCAAGAGACATCATCCACAATGACTTATGTTTTTGCCATTTTGGTTTTGGATGCACACATTGGATGTTTCTTTAGATCCATCAGGCGCTGAAAATCTAAGCCATAGCCTCTCACAGGGCCAAGAGGCTGATTCAGACACATGGCTTTCCAAAGCAAATTAAGCAAAGAGCCACAGGTGATGCCCATTCATTTCCATTTGAAAACTGTTTCCTTCAGGCTTCACAAAGGGGTGGCCTGAGGCAAAGACCTTCCTGACATTCAGGGCAAAAATCAATAGGTTAGCAAAAGGCCCAAAACAGGGTTTCTCCACTGAGGCTTTTCTGGTCACACTGATATCTGAGTTTTCTGAGATGCTCCAATTCCCTCCAGCTATCCAGAACATAGCCATGTCACAGAGTTTGGAGGTGGTACATATTTTGGACACAAAACCATGAGCCTATTCTGGAGAGTGGCCAAAATTCAGGAAGAAAACAGAAACTTATTAAGATAGTAGGTGTTGCCCATCGATAAGGCAACCTGCAGTCCATTACTAAAATGGACAGGATGAATGCTGGGAAGCTTTCTACTAGACAGGACACATCCATTGATGCATTCTCTTTTCTAATGTCTACAACCATGGACACAGTGGGAGACACAGACACAGAAACACTTGCCTTGTCAAGGTTCTTTCTAGAAATAGTTCACTCCAATGCAAACACACCGCCTTTCCTACCTATTCTCAGAACATGAGACAAAACCACAAACTCACACACACACTCAAAAAGGCACCTCCTTCCCCCAAGTAAGTCTGTGACTATCCAGAGTGTCCTTTGACTGGTGGGCCATTTTATGTTCCCCCGAAAAGGCCTGTCTTGTCTTAGATCTGGTCTCCTTGTCAAACACTGTGAAGTTGTCAGGAGCCTGTTCTGACCACTACATGCTTTCTCAGGGAAGGCCCGTCTTCAGAACTCTCCTCGCATTTGGCCATCCTCACATCAGTAGGTACCAAAAAAGACAGACTCTCTCCTTGGTAAATCCAAACATGTGAGCCCACTGGGACTGAGACTGGGACTGGCTCTGTGTGCCTGGCTTCCTGGATCCCAAATTCAGAGAGCTCCATCACCAAGGAAGTGAGGTAGGTCACTTATTTCAAGAATTTAATGAGTTCACTGCCTTGGCAACCACTTTGTTATAACAGTTGCTTCCAAGGGTCCCATGAGATGGAGGATACCCTACTTCCTCTGACACTTTCACTAGTTAGAATGGTATATCAACCATATGGAACCAGAAACAGCTCTCCACATTGTCCTGGTTTGGTCCATATTCTCTCCATTAAGAATAGAGAGGCTGATTCAGACACAACCCTTCATCCTGACAAGGTTGTTTGCCATGGAAGATGACTTTTGCTCTCTCAGGTCCTACATAGCTGCCTAATACTTCTCCAGGGATCATTTCTGCTTGGACCATTGAGTTTCTAAGCAGGTGGAAGATCCCCTACATTCCTGTATTGTAAGACAAACTCTGTCCCTGCTCTTCTGTAAAGGTAGATTGAGGGAACAGTGTATGGTTAGGGTTAATAACAGGTTCGATTTTGGTGAGGAGTCATTCTGTTTGATGAATAATGGTATTGAGAACCTGCGATATTTACAAGAATATATAGGTAAAATATAAGTATGGAAACAGAAATCTAGGTATGATTTGAAGCCCAGAAGGACATTGCGACCTTCATTGGGATACTTAGCTTTGAATTATGTTCTGCACAGATGTCTCAGATAAATCAATATACAATGTTATAGGACCTTGTACCTTGGATGATTGAATGTCGAAGAGAACATCCAGGATAAAAGGGATAGTTGGTAGTATTAGGAAGACAGTTTGTAAGTTTAAAAAGAAGAGTGAGTATAAGTTTTGGACCAAAAATTCTTTAGCAATAGGGTTTCGGGTAGAGAGTGAATATGAATGTCAGAACGTGTGAAGAATCAGTCACAATGATGAACTGGGGAAAATATGTAGGAAAGCAGATATCCATAGAGACATTAGGAAATCATGCAAAGTGTAAAGTGAGTGATTGGATTAGACATTTTCAATATGATTGAGTTTCAATATATAATCTTAGGAAAAAACAAATATGTAGTCCCCAAAAAGATTGACAAGTGGGAGCATTAGGCAGCCTGGACATGGATGTTTTTAGTAATCCATGTTCATTTTCCATTTAGACTTTGGTACAATCATAAGTGTGATGTTTGCATTTTCTGACCAGAATATTACTGTGATAAAATGTATATGTGGATCAGGTAACATGAGTATTTCTTCCACCATTTCTTGGAGCCATATTTTGAAGATGTATAAATTAGTATTGTGGGTAAAAATAGATGTACCCTGTGTCTATGAATATAGAGATAATGCATGAATAGAGCGTAGTGTGAATAAATAATATTACTTGTTCCAACTTTAAATAATGGATTAAATTGATATCTAAAAATATTCAGGAAATCTTATATTGATATACATACATTCATTTCAACCAGTAATATATCTAATGGTAATATTAGGGTTGTGGTTTATCCTGAAGTGTGTGTGAGTTTTGCTTCAAACTGATTATGGAAATCAAATATAGTATTTTTGGAAAGAAGTCTCATGAAAAGACCAGTCAAGAAACATGGAGGAATACTTGTGTTCTGAAGCAGGAAGTGATTGACATTGAAACAAATGTCTAAAAATTTGTGAACTTGTGGATAAAATATATATCCTACGATGTGCATAAACTGCAGAAATAGTAATGTACCATTGTTGAATAAAAATGAACGTCAAATTATATGTCATGTCCCATAGGAGTCTACTTGCGTTGATATTAAACTGGGTCAGTTACTCTAGAAATATTAGGATTTGTGTGCAGCTTTCACTGAAGTCAGTTTTCAGTACTAGGAAACAAATATATATTTCAAGTTGATGAATAATTCTGAGAATAATCTTGTGAAAAATCGATTATAAATCTAAATACATCAACATGAATAAATTTAGGGAGTATATATAAGACACATATATTTCGTATTTTGAAAAAACTGGAGAGTATGTATATATATATGTATATATATATATATATATATATATATATATATATATATATATATATACACACAAAACATACACACAGACTATAAAAAGTAGCAATACATATGCTAATCGAAATTCATCATTGAATATATATAATTCACATATGCAAAAATAATTATTTTACTGAACATGGATTTTTGTATAATGTTTTTCTATTAGGAAGCTCACCCATAGGTTGAATTTTCAGTTTCAACAGGGTTTAGGAGGAGGGATCTCTTCTCACAATTTGTATCTTCCAAGTCAGACAACACAAAAAAATTAACCTGTGATACCAGGTAGGATTCTATATGTGCATATAAATATACATGTGCTGAATAGTCTATAGAGAAAGGGAGACAGGAATTCACATATTAGTTAATTTTAAAAACACATGGAGAATTATTTTAACCAAAAATTGACTAGATTTATAACACCTACCCTTTATCATGTAAAAGGCAAGTCCAAATATACACCATGCCTCCACTGAACTGCATGTATTTCTATTTTGTTTTGGTTATTTTTCCTCCATCATATTAGGATTAGTAGTCAGAGTCTAGTAGGGTATGGGTTAGTGTCATGGTTTCAGTATTTTGATTGGAAAATAAGAAAATGAATCCAATGTGAATGCAAATATGTGCCACACAAAAATATTCCCACTCTCATCCAGAACAATGAATTGCCATTACCTTCACCCCAAATAAGACACAATTAGAGGAGAAGAGTTAGAAAATCTGTGAATACATATATGGAATGGAACATAATCAGGAGTTCACAACCTTGGAGGTGGTAGAGGAGTTTCCAAAAGTTAGGGTCAGTGTAAACACTCCACAAACATGGAGCTCTGCTGGCCTAAAAACTTCTTGAGATACTGTCTCTGAGTTCGGGCACTTGAAATATATGTTGTTGTCAGGAGCTTTAGCTTCATTTGTAGTGAGACCATCAAAGATGGGTCTGCATCTATGTGACCTGGAGAACATGGTTTCTTTTTTTTTTAATGAACATAAGGGAGCAGTGCTGAATTCTCTCTTTGTAGGTAAACTGTGGCCACTCGGGTCTAAGTGTCTCCCCATGTGGACTGTGAAGCCATTTGGTCATCCTCCACTTTTTGTGGTGTTTCTTGCTGCTGCACTGGGAGTATGGTATTTACTTAACGAAATACAATGAGTTCAACTGGGACAAAATGCTAGAGTGAGTTCTGTCATGTGTGGTGGGTCAGGTTCTCCAGGAGAATGCACCAACAAGTCTTCTATCCAACATAGCTTGTCCCCTTGACCATAGCAACCTGTTTCTTAAAATTGACGTTAAACCTCTCCATATAACGAGATGCCTTTACATATAAGGGTCTGCTGGCTACACTATTTCAGTCACAAGCCATTTGGAAGCCAATGGAAGATCCACATGACCCCACCACAGATATTTTATCACACATCTGCACACCACTGCTCTAGGCCCACTACTCAGCAGGCTCCAACTTACTGGCATCTCTGTTCTACACCATTTTCATAAAACCAAGTCAATTAAGCCACTGTCTGGTACACTCATGATCAGAAAAGGACATCCAAAGATTCTCCAGTGCCACCTGGTCATAGGAATTTCAAATATATCATGGTATTTATCTGGGATTAGGAAGATAGACGGTAGGATTAAAAAGAAGGGTGAGTAAAGGATTTGGACATTAAGTTCTGCTTCTCCAATTTGAGGCGTATTGTCATGCATGGGCGACTCTCATGCCTGGCCTCCAAAAATCCCAACACAATTCATAGCAATACATCTCTAAGGTCATTTCCAAAACTCCGTTTCTAAGGGGAATCACAGCAGAGTTCAAGCCCAGGTGGACCCATTCATCTCTTCCAACCGCCACACAAGTGACCACAATTAAAAACAAAACACTCCCACATGGCCCTCATTTTCTTCCATGTAGACACTCATCATAATCCCTTGCTAGAGGTTTCCATGAGGGACACAGTCCAAGACAGTGTCCAAAATAAGCTCCCTTCCCCCTCATTTGCCTAAAGTCAGGGTGGCCTGGGCACCCTTCCTGTGAACCAGGAGTGATCAAATAGGCCTGCCATTAATGCTGCTCTGCTTCTCGAATTTGAGGTCTACTGACTGTGGGGTTTAGATACTTTATGTGAATTGGAGTCATGAGAAAACCCAAGAATCTCTGGGCTTCCCTCTGCAGGGCTTTGAAGAACCCATTTGAGTGAGTCTAGGAGTTGGACCAAAAGTTCTTTAGCAATAAGGTTTTGGTGAGAGAGTAAATGTAAATGTCAGCACATTTGAAGGGTCATTCCCAATGATGTACTGGAGAAAAGGTATTTGAAAGCAGATATCAATGGAGACATTAGGAAATCAGGCAAAGTACAAAGTGAGTGGTAGGATAAGACATTATTAACAGGGTTGAGTTTGAATATATAATCTTAGGAAGAAACAGATATGTAGTCACCAATAGGAATAATATTTGAGATCATTAGGGAACCAGGACATGGATGTTGTTAGTAATACATGCTCACATTCAATTTAGGCTTTGGTACAGTCATAAGTGTGACCCTTGAATTTTGTGTCAGGAATATTACTGTGATGAAATGTATATGTATATCAGGTGACTAGAGTACTTTTTCCACCATTTCTGAAAGCAATATTTTAAAGACTTATAAATTAGTATTGGGGATACAAATACATAGACCCTGGGTCTATGAATATAGAGATGATGCCTTAATAGACCATACTGTGAATAAATAATATAACAGGTTCCACTTTTAATATTGGATTGAATTGATATCTGAAAATACATAAGAAATTTTATGTTGATATACAATCATTCATTCCAAACAGTTATACATCTAATGGTAATAATAGAGTTATGGTTTATCATGATGGGTGTGTGAGTTTGCCCCAAAAGTGATTATGGAAATCGAAAACAATGTGTTCAGAAAGAAGTCTCATGAAAAAAAGAGTCAAGAAAGCTGGAGGAATACATGTGTTCTGAAGCAGGAAGTGATTGAAAGTGAAACAAATGCCTTTAAATTTGCTAAATTGTGGAAGAAATATATATCGTATGATGTGCATAAAATGAAGAAAACTAATATACCAGTGTTGAATAAAAATGAACGTCTAAATAGACATCATGGAACATAGGAATCTACTTGCACCGATGTTAAACTGGGTAAGTTACTGTAGAAATATAAGCATTTGTATATACCATTCACTGAATTTAGTTTTCAGTACTAGGAAACAGATATGTAGTTCAGGTGGATGAATATTTCTGAGAATAATCTTGTGAAAAGTTGATTAGAAATCCAAATATATGAACATTAATGAATTTAGGAGTGTATAATAAGACACATGTATTTTACATTTTGAAAAATCTGGAGAATATATATATATATATATATATATATATATATATATATATATATATATATATATATACATACACACACACAAAACCCACACAGAGCAATTAAAAAGTAGCAATATATATGCCAATCAAAATTCATATGATCCACATATCCAAAAATATTTATTTTACTGAACATGAATTTATATATAATGTTGTTCAACTAGGAAGCTCCCCCATAGGTTGAATTTTCTGTTCCACAATTTGTATCTGTCAAGTTGGCCACCTCACAAGTATGTACGTGTGATGCCAGGTAGGACTCAATATGTGCATATACAAATACATGTGCTTAATAGGCTACAGAGAAAGGGAGACAGGAATTCACATATTTGTTAACTTTAAAAACACACGGAGAACTACTTCAATTAAAAATTGACTAGATTTATAACTCCAAACCTATATATTGCAAAAGGCAAGCCCAACTATACACCACCCCTCCTCTGAACTGCTTGTATTTCTATTCTGTTTGAGTTATTTTTCTCCATCACATTAGGATTAGTAGTCAGAGTCTAGCAAGCTATGGGTTAGTGTCAGGGAATCAGTATTTCGAATGGAAAATTGGAAAATGAGCACAATGTGTATGCAAATATGTGCTACACAAAAATCTTCCCATTCTCTTCCAGAAAAATTTATTGTAATTAACTCCGCCCCAAGTAATACAGAATTAGAGAAGAAGAGTTAGAAAATCTGTGAATACATATCTGGAATGGAATATGCTCAGGAGTTCACAACCTTGGAGGTGTTAGAGGAGTTTCCCAAAGTAAGGGACACGGTAAACATTTCTCAAATGTGGAGCTCTGGTGCCCTAAAGACTTCTTGGGAAACTGCCTATGTGGTTGGGCACTTGAAATATATATTGTTTTCAGGAGCTTTTGATTTCTTTCTAGTGAGACCATCAAAGCTGGGTCTGCATCTATGTGACCTGGAGGACATGGATTCTTATTTTCCAATGTACATGAGGTAGCAGTGCTGAATTCTCTCTTTGTAGGTAAACTGTGGCCATTGTGGGCTAAGTGTCTCCCTGGGGGACTGTGAAGCCATTTGGTCATCCTCCAATTTTCATGGTGTTTCTTGCTGCTGCACTGGGACTTTGGTATTTGCTTCACGATATACAAGGAGTTCAAATGGGACACAGTGGTGGAGGGAGTTCTGTCTTGTGCGGTGGGTCAGGGTTCTCAGGAGAATGCACCAAGCAGGCTTCTATCCCTCATAGCTTGCCCCCTTGTCCATAGAAACCTGGTTCTGAACATTGCCCTGAAACCTCTCCATATAACAATATGCCATTTCATTGAACATTCTGCTGGCTGCACCATGTCAGTCACAAGCAATTTGGAAGCTAATGGCAGATTGACATGGCCTCACAAAGATGTTTTATCATACACCTTCCCACCTCTGCTCTAGGCCCACCACTCAGTAGGCTCCAACTTACTGGTATCTCTGTTCTACACCATTTTTATGAATCCCAGTCAATCAAGGCACTGCCTTATAGATTCATGAATGATGTAGGACATCCAAATGTTCCCAGTGCGACCAGGTCATGGGAAATTCAAAAATTTCATGGTATTTATCTAGGCATTTTTCAAGGATGAAGTTGGAGGCACTGTGGGTTTTAATTCATTCGGGAACCATTAAATGGTGAGGATGCTCATTTCAATGAACGCTATCGAGAACTCTCACAGGCAAGACTTTCCAAAGAGTGGCCAAAAGGTCACATGAAGCCAGGCTCATTGAGGTCTACAATGTGAGGTCCATGTTTGTTTTGATTCTCAACTATGGCTGACATGCCTTTAAGAATAAAATCATGTGATATCCTGGCTGAGATTCCCAGTGCTCTGTGGAAAGGTACCCTGGGCCTATATCTCAGTTTCCATGGGCGACTCTCATGCGTGTCCTCCTAAAATCCCAACACAAGTCATGGCAATACTTCTCTGAGGTCAGTTTCAGAACTCACTCTCTAAGGGGAATCACGCCACTGTTCAAGCCCAGGTGGACCCAGTCACCTCTTCCAACCGCCACACAAATGAAAACAATTGAAACCAAAAAAAATCCCACATGGCCCTCATTTTATTTCATATAGACACTGAACATAACCTCTTCCTAGAGGTTTCCATGAGGAGCACAGTACAAGACAGTATCCAAAATAAGCTCCCTTGCCCCTCGTTTGCCTAAAGTTTGAGTGGCCTGGACACCCTTCCTGTGAAACAGGAGTGATCCAATAGGCCTGCATTTAATACTGCTCCACTTCTCCAATTTGAGGCCTACTGACTGTGGGATTTAGATTATTTATGTGTATTGGAGTCATGATAAAACTTAAGCACCAATGGGCTAGCTTCTGCAGGGCTTTAAAGAACTCAATAGACCCAAAGGATCGTTATTCTCACTTGATGGAGGTCAGGAAACTTACAGAGAAAGACAAGAGAATTCACCCACAATGACTGTTCTTTTGGCCATTTTGGTGTTGGATGCATACATGGGATCTTTCTTTACATCCATCAGGTGCTGACAATCTAAGCCACAGCCTCACACTGGGCCAAGAGCCTGATTCAGACACATCCCTTTCCAAAGCAATTAAGCAAAGAGACACAGGTGATGCCCATTCATTTCCATTTGAAAATGGTTTTCTTCAGGCTTCACAAACGGGTTGGCCTGAGGCAAAGTCCTTCCTGACTCAGGGGAAAAGAACAATTGTTAAGCAAAAGGCCCAACCACGGTTTCTCCACTGAGATGTTAGTAGTCACACTGATATCTGAGTTTTCTGAGATGCTCGCCATTCCCTTAAGCTATCCAGTATATGGCCATGTGACAGAGCTTGGTGGTGGTACATATCTTGGACACAAAACCATGAGCCTATTCTGGAGAGTGGCCATAATTCAGGAAGAAAACTGGAACTTAGGAAGATAGCAGGTGTTACCCATTGATTATGCAAGCCCTGGTCCATTCATTAATTGGGCAGGATGAATGCTCGGAAGCTTTCTAATAGACAGGACACATCCATTGATGCATTCTTTTTTTTCTAATGTCTACAACCAAGGACACAGTGAGATACACAGACATAGAAACACACGCCCTGTGAAACGATTTAGTAGAAACATTTCACTCCAAACCACAAAACCGTCTTTCCTACCTATTCTCAGAACATGAGACAAAACCACAAACCCACACCAACACCCAAAAAGGCACCTGCTTCCCTCAAGTAGGTCTGTGACTATCCAGAGTGTCCTCTGACTTCTGGACCATACTATGTTCTCCCAAAATGGCCTGTCCTTTATCAGATCTGGTCTCCTTGGTCAACTCTGTGAAGTTGTCAGGAGCTAGTGGTGAGCCACTACCTGCTTTCTCAGGAATGGCCCCTCTTCAGAGCTTTTCTGGTATTTGGCCATTCTCACATCAGTAGGTACCAAGAAAGATTGACTCTGTCCTTGGTAAATCCAAACAAGTGAGCCCACAGGGACTGTGACTGAGACTGGCTTGGATGCCTGGCTTCCTGGATCCCATGTTCAGAGAGTTCCATCACCACGGAAGTGAGGTGAGGTCACTTCCTTCAGGAACTGAATGAGTTCACTGGCTTGGCAACCACTTTGTCCTAACAGTTTCTTCCAAGGGTCACATGAGATGGTGGCTGCCCCAACTTCCTGTGACACTTTCACAAGTTACATTGGTATATCAAACATAGGAACCTGGGAACAGCTCTCCACAGAGGCCTGGTTTGGTCCATCTTCTCTACATTAGGACGAGAGAGGCTGATTTGGACACAACCCTTCATCCTGGCCAGGTTGTTTGTCATGTAAGATGACTTTTACTCTCCCAGGTCCTTCATAGCTGCCTACGTCTTCTCCAGAGGACATTTCTGCATGGACCTTTGAGGTTCTCAGCAGGTGGAAGATCCACTACATTCCTGTATTGTAAGACTAACTCTGTCCCTCCTCTCTGTAATGTTAGATTGAGGGGAAAGTGTACGGTTAGTGTTAATAACATTTTCGATTTGGGTTAGGAATCATTCTGCTGGATGAATAATGGTATTGGGAACCTGTGATATGTATGAGAATATATAGGTGAAATACATGTATGAAAACAGAAATCTAGGTAAGTTTTGAAGCCCAGAAGAGAATTGGGCCCTTGATTGGGATACTTAGCTTTGAATTAGGTTCTGCACAGATGTGTCAGATTAATCAATATTCAATGGCCTAGGACCTTGTACCTTGGATGATTGAATGTAGAAGAGAACATCCAGTCAAAAAGGGATAGTCGGTAGTGAAAGGTTAATAAAATAGGTACTTGTCACTTCCTGTTTCTCTGTATGCTTAACAAAACACTTTTGAAATCTTGAGAACTCTTTGCTAATCTTGTTCCCAGAATGTGCTCTCCCCAACTGCCAAACTGCAGAATGTACTCCCTCACCCGTGTGCACGCACACTGCCCACTCACCCGGACCCATCAATAAACTTTCCTCCCTGCCCTCTCCAAGAAAATTATATAAACTCTGCTTAAGGTGTTCTCAGGGCTCTCATCTCTTTTCAATTGAGCTCTGAGCCCCAGCATGCTGGACCCCCAATAAACCCTTTGCTGTTGCATGTGACAATCTCTTTGTGGTCTCTTCCTCCAAGGCTTGCCCGACCTTTTCATATGGAGGTTCCACTGAAATCCAGCAGCGGCGAATGTGAGACCCCATGTGTCGTGGCTTTCACTATTTGTGTATCTTTCATTATGGGACAGAGCACTTCAATGCCTCTGTCCCTGACCATTGATCACTGGCCCAAAGTCCACATAAGGTCTCAGAATCTTTTTTATTTAGTAAAACACTGGACCTGGAAGACGCTCTGTGCCTCATAATGACCCACCTTTCGAGTCGGATGGCCTCTAGAAGGATCTTTCTACTTCCCACTAATTTAAAAAGTTAGAGATATTGTCTTTTAGCCAGGGCCACATAGCCATCTGGATCATTCCGCCATATATCTTAACTTTGCAGGACCTCTGCAAATCTCCTCCTCCATGGGTGAAGCCTTTCCTTACCGCTGCCCCTGCTCCTACTCCTTCCCCCATGATCTCTCAAATCCTCTGCTCTTCTTCCTTCTCCACCCTCTGTTCTCCCTGAGTCAAAAGATTTGACTCTACTGGATTCTCCTCCCCCTCCTTATCCCCTGCCCTCTTCCCCCAATCCCCAACACCCTCTAAGTGATTCCCCTGCTGCTGACTCAGCCTCTCTGCAATTGGAGGAGCACAGCACCCTCCAGATAGCTCCCCAGTGGCACACACAGCCCTTCCTTCCCTTGAGGAAGCTGGCCCGGGTATAGGAACTCGCCAGCAGGGAATAGTTGAAAACACTGGAACTCCCATGATGCTCCCCCTCCATCCCTATGGGCCAAAGATTGACGACGGCCATGGGGGAAAAAATGCAAGCCTACCAGTTTTGGCCATTCTCCTCTTCAGACGTACATAATTGGAAATATAACAATCCCCCTTTTTCTGAGCACCCCACCTGGCACACAGGTCTGGTTGAGTCATTGATGTTTTCACACTAGCCTACTTGAGATGACTGCCAACAACTCATAGGGACTGTCTTCATGACAGGGGATCAAAATAGAATACTCCTGGAAGCTGGAAAGAAATATCCTCTGACCAGATGCGTGACTGACACAACTTCCCAAGATAATCAAAGCCAGCTTTCCTTTGAACCAACCCAACTGTGGCCCCCAAATCTTTGAAGGTAGGGAACATCTGTTCACTTATCACCGGGCTCTAATAGTGGGTTTCCGTGCGGCCGCTAGGCTACCAACTAATTAGGCCAAGGTAAGAGAGATTATTCAAGGGCCTGAAGAACATCTCTCTATGTTTCTAGAGAGAATTATGGAGGCATATAGAAGATATACTCCTTTCAATCCTCAGGCAGAGGATCAAAAGTCATCTGTCACAATGGCCTTTATTGGGCAAGCTGCCCCGGATATTAAAAGAAAGTTAAAATGCTTAGATGGATTACAAGATATGACTTTGAGAGATTTAGTCAGAGAAGCCGAGAAGGTATACTTTAAGAGAGAAACTGAGGAAGAGAAGGGAACAAAGGGAGGATAAAAGAAACAAAAGACAGACTAAGGCGCTGACTAAGGTCCTGGTCACAACAACAAATAGGCCAGAAATTAAGAAACAGGGAGACAGGAAGGGATACCTGGGCCCACGCCAGAGGCCACTCTTTGCCTCAGATCACTGTGCCTACTGTAAAAAAAAGGACACTGGGCCAAAGAGTTCCCTAGAAAGAGACAGCCACTCCTGCCAGCCATTCTGACTCTTGAGGATGACTCCAAAAGTCGGGGCTAACATCCCCTCCCGGAGCTCAGGGTAACTTTTGAAGTGTAGGGGACCCCAGTAAACTTTGAAGTGGATACAGGGGCAATATACTCAGCCCTTAAGGCCCAATTGGGCCATCAATCAAATAAAAGGTCTCTAGTTCAAGGGGCAAATGGCAGTAAGTATCGGGCTTGGACAACTAAGAGGACCATGGACCTGGGAAAAGGAAAATCCATCAATCCTTCCTAGTAATCACAGAATGTCTGGCCCCATTGATGGGCAGAGATCTGCTCACCAAGCTATGGGCCAAAATAACTTTTAACCCTGAAGGCAACCAAGTGGGATTTCTAAATCCTTCAGTAAAAACTCCTATAGTCATGGCTCTAACTATGTCAGTAGAAAATGTACATCAACTCACTCAACTTTGTTCAAAGAAACTGCAGGCATTCCTGAAAAATCAAGAAGAGAGTTTTCCACTAACCAAATCACAGCAAAAGGACTGAATGGGTAACAAAAGCCTGTCGGGTCCATCAATTGGTTTATGCTTACCCTTCCAAGCTTCCTGAAGGAAAGCACCTAGGAGGAAAAAGACCAGGACAATTCTGGGAAGTGAACTTTACTGAAATTAAGCATGCAAGGTATGGACTTAAATATCTCCTAGTCTTTGTAGATACATTTTCAGGATGGATTAAAGCCTTCCCCACCAAAAAAAAAAGAAAGAAAGAAAGAAAGAGAGAAAGAAAGAAAGAAAGAAAGAAAGAAAGAAAGAAAGAAAGAAAGAAAGAAAGAAAGAAAGAAATAAAGAAAGAAAGAAACAGCACAAATGGTGGTCAAGAAGATCCTGGAAGATTTTTTTCCAAGATACGACCTGCCTAAGGTAACAGAGTCTGATAATGGACCTGCATTCATGACCCAGGTACGTTAGGGGTTAGCCAGTACCCTGGGGATTACATTGTGCTTATAGACCACAGAGTGCAGGACAGGTAGAATGAATGAATAGAACCATTAAAGAGACCTTAATGAAATTAAGCTTAGAGACCGACATAAAAGATTGGACAATGCTTCTGCCTTATGCAATGTTTCATGCAAGAAATTCTCTCTCTGTTTCTTTGTGTAACCTCACCCACTATGAAATTCCCTATGGGGCCCCTATTCCAGTAAGGGACCTAACCCCAACTCTAAGACCTAACGATCCCTTCCACACCACCATGCTTGACAGACTTACAGCTGTTGAAAGAACTCAGCGATACCTGTGAAAACAGCTGGCCACTGCCTACCAACCTGGAGATGAGGGGACTCCACATCAATATCAAGTAGGAGACTTTGTCTATGTAAGACAAGATCAGGTGTCATCCCTGGAACCCCACTGGAAAGGACCATACCAGGTTCTACTTATAACACCTACAGTGGTAAAGGTAGACAGAATCACTTCCTGGATCCTGGCCTCTCATCTCAAGCCTGCACCCTGTCCAGACTCTGCCTGGAAACTGGAAGAGACTGGTAACCCTTTCAAATTGTGTATTCGCCAGGTGGATGAAGCTATAGAGTCTCTCCTTGACCACCAGTAGTTCTAACCCTCATCAGCCCTTTCAGCAGCGATGGCTGATCACAAATCCTACTGGAGAAGAAGTATAATCTATCTCACATATAGCCCACTTTGGGACCTGGTGGCCATTTCTCCACCCAGACATTTGTTAGCTGGCTATAAGTCTTTCCTATTAGGATATCCCTGATGAAGAGGATCCCACTAAAATTCCATTAAATACCTTTTGTACCATAAATAATGGAAACAAACATTATGGATGTCGGGACAGGTAAGCCAGGTGCAGGTTGGCTAGCCTAGGTTACTATGTTTTCCCGGCAGACAATCAAAGCCACAAACAGCAACAGCTGTGTGGAGGAAAAGCCAATTTCTTCTGTAAGTCATGGGGATGTGAGCATACAGGGGCTTCCTGATGGAACCCGAACTCCTCATCAAATTCTGTACACAGCATTGGCCATATGACCAATTAGATAACCAAAACCCATGGCCCCCAGAGGGGTCTCTAGATCCTCAAATACTGTGTGACCTTTTTAACTTCTGCAAGTGCTCAAAAGGGTAAAAGGAGATTCCCCTATGTGGAGGCCTTTTCCCTCCTTCGCTCACATCCTGAACTATGCTTCTCCAATAGATCCTCACCCTCAGCCTTCTTCTCCAGACTATCTGCTGTCACTCCAAACTCAGCAACCTGATTTCTTCCCTTCAATTACTAGATCAAAAACCCAAACCAACACCGGTTCTCAGACCATTGCCCCCTGGCTGAGAAGCAGGTACTGAGGTACCCCTCCACCGACTCACTCCTCTCTTCTCTTGTCACTGCCCGCACTGGGTCCCACCAGGTCCTCTTTCCAGCTAACACATAGCTCAAGCCAACTGAGGAGAGCCCTCAGACCCTTATCCAAATGTAATGAAAATGGCCTTTAAAGTTGCTCTTTCATCACTGAAAACAGGTTACTAAAAATTTAAAGTCCCTCACAGGCTTTGTGGATACTCACTCCCTTCTTCCCCTCTGCTCTACCTGTTCTACTGCTCAAGTTTTGTTGCTAGGAATATCCCAAACCCCTTTCCCATTATTCTTTTACATCTCTCCTTTCTCATTCTCAGATCCATGAAGCTGCTCCAAGCCCCGACTTCTCTGTCTCCCCCCTCTGTACCAGGCCCACAGAAAAGTTTTCACTGACCTTCTCCAGGAGTCTTCACCATGGCTGACTTTAGGACTTTCAGCAAAAAAGTCCCTATAAACGATTTCAGTGTAGATAACCTTCCTCTTTTAATGTTGCCCTGTTCCACTTGGCCACTGGCTAAAAATAATCAGCACTCCTAAGCTAGACACCCCCTCACTAGTTTTTCACAAAATATGTGAACAATTCCTCTGGCCTTGAACTGGGGCTTCACAGAGATGGCAACATTTCTAAGATAAAGAAGTTACCATCTGGGCTCCATGGTAACAGCTGGCAGGGGGAAAAAAAGAAAGGGAAGTAAAAGCTCTCCCCCACCCAGTTGTCCTTGAAAAGTTAACTTGCCCAGAACAGAGAAAAAAAAACAGAAACAAAAACAGCTTTTTGTGAACTTTTGCAGAGTGTGATCTTCTGAGGCACTTCTCTTACATGTTGGGTACAAAATTCTGAAACTACCTAAACTTGGAATTCAGAAGATTAATTGATTACAACCAAAGCAATGCGCTCTGAATCTGGGTGCAACCAAATAGGACTGTTTCACTGTCTTTGGTGCTATCTTAGGTGCCTTGCCTTGTCCGTCCCTACAACAGTATAATTCTATATACTAAAACATTGTTGATGTTTTCATGAAATGAAAAACGAATGTGACTAATTGTGTAATGGTGCATATGTTACCCAGAATGCTCTATCATGACGCAGGTTCATTTGAAGATCGAATAGGTGGGACATACAACCCGGTTTCACTGGGAACATATGTCCCTCACTTTAGCCATCCTATAAAGAATAGGAGTTGCCACAAGGGTGGGCACAGGAACCACTGCCCTGGTCCATGGGACACAACAAATGACCCAGTTAGAAGCAGAAATAGACCAAAACTTAAATATATTAGAAACCTCCATAACAGCTTTGCAGGAATCTTTAACCTCTCTCTCTGAAGTTCTTCTACAGAACAGTTGAGGGTTGGACCTCCTCTTCATGAGTGAAAGGGACCTTTGTGCTGCATTGAGGGAAGAATGTTGTGTGAAGTTGTCAGAAGCCAGTGGTGAGCTACTACCTGCTTTATCAGGAAAGGCCCCTCTTCTTAGCTTTCTTGTCTTTTGGCCATCCTCACATCAGTAGGTACCAAGAAAGACAGACTCTGTCCTTGGTAAATCCAAAAAAAGTGAGACCACTGGGACTGGGACTTTGACTGGTTGTCCTTGCCTGGCTTTCTGAATCCCACGTTTAGAGAGTTCCATCACCCAGGACCTTATGTGAGGTAACCTCAATCAGGAAGTGAATGAAGTCACTCCCTTGGCAACCACTTTGTCCTAAGAGTTGCTTCCAAGGGTCCCATGAGATGGAGGGTGCCCCTACTTCCTGTGACATTTTCACACGTTGGAATGGTATATCAACCATAGGCACCCGAGAACAGCTCTCCACACATGCCTGGATTGGTCAATCTTCTCTACATTAAGATGAAAGAGGCTGATAAAGACACATCCCTTCATTCTGACCAGGTTGTTTACCATGGAAGTTGAGTTTTCCTCTCTCTGGTCCTTCATAGCTGCCTACAACTTCTCCAGAAATCATTTCTGCATGGTCCTTTGAGGATCTCAGCAGGTTGAAGATCCCCTACATTCCTGTAGTGTAAGACCAACTTTTTCCCTGCTATTCTGTAAAGTTACATTGAGGGAACAGTGTATGGTTAGGGTAATAACAGGTTTTATTTGGGATAGGAATCATTCTGCTGGATGAATAATGGTATTGGGAACCTGTGATATTTACAAGAATATATAGGTGAAATATAAGTATAAAAACAGAAATCTAGGTAAGATTTGAAGCCCAGAAGAGCATTGGGCCCTTGATTGGGATACTTAGCTTTTAAATATCTTCTAAACAGATGTCTCAGATAAATTGATATACAATGGCATAGGACCTTGAAAATTGGATGATTGAATGTAGAAGAAAACATCCACTCATATAGACATAGTTGGTAGGATTAGGAAGATAGTCAGTAGGTTTAGGAAGAAAAGTGAGTATAGGATTTGGACAAAAAGTTCTTTAGCAATAGGGTTTGCGGTAGAGAGTGAATGTAAATGTCACCACATGTGAAGAGTCAGACACAATGATGAACTGGGGAAAATATATGGGGAAGCAGATATCAATGGAGATATTAAGAAATCAGGCAAAGTATAAATTGAGTGATAGGATTAGACATTTTCAACAGGGTAGAGGTTGAGTATAAAATCTTAGAAAGAATCAAATATTTAGTCACCAATAGGATTGACATTTGAGAGAATTAGGCAATCTGGACATGGATATTGTTAGTAATCCATGCACACTTTCCATTTAGGCTTTGGCAGAGTCATAAGTGTGAACTTTGCATTTTGTTTCCAGAATATTACTGTGATAAAGTGCATATGTAGATCAGGTGACATGAGTATTTCTTCCACCATTTCTGTGGGCAATATTTTGAAGGTGTATAAATTAGTATAGGGTGTACAAATAGGTGTTCCCTGTGTCTAGGAATATAGATAAAATGAATGAATAGACCATACTGTGAATAAATAATATTACTGGTTCCAACTTTAAATATTGGATTGAATTGATATTTACAAATTTACAGGAAATCTTATATTGAGATACATACATTCATTACAACCATTTATACATCTAATGGTAATATTAGGTTTATGGTTTATCATGAAGAGTGTGTGAGTTTTGCTTTAAAAGTGATTATTGAAATCTAAAATAAAATGAAGTATCATGAAAAGACCAGTCAAAAAACATAGAGGAATACTTGTGTACTGAAGCAAGAAGTGATTAAAAGTGAAACAAAAGCCTATCAATTTGCAAAATTGTGAATGAAATATATATCCTATGATGTGCATAAACTGAAGAAATAGTCATGTAACAGTGTTGAATAAAAATGAAGGTCAAAATACACATCATGTCCCATAGGAATCTACTTGCATTGATGTTAAAGTGGGTCAGTTACTGTAGAAAAATTAGGACTTCTATGCACCATTCACTGAATTTTGATTTCAGTACTAGGATACAATATGTATTTAAGGTGGATGAATATTTCTGAAAATAACTTTGTGAACATTTGGTTATATATCCACATTCGTGAATATGAATGCATTTAGGGATTGTATAATAAGACACATATATTTTACATTCTGAAAAATCTGGAGAGTGTGTGTGTGTATATATATATATATATATATATATATATATATATATATATAGAAAGAGAGAGAGAGAGAGAGAGAGAGAGAGAGAGAGAGGCATTAAAAGGTAGCAATATATATGCCAATCGAAATTCATCATGAAATATATAACATCCACAGATCCAAAACTATTCATTTTACTGAACATGGATTTATGTATTATATTGTTCAACTAGGAAGCTCACCCATAGTTTTAATTTTCAATTCCAACAACGTTTAGGAGGAGTGACCTCTTCTAAAAATTTGTATCTGCCAAGTCAGCCATCTAACAAAAATGTACATGTGATACCAGGTAGGATTCTATATGTACATACAAAAATACATGTGCTGAATAGGCTACAGATAAAGGGAGATAGGAATTCACATATTTGTTAACTATAAAACACATGGAGAACTATTTCAATTTAAAATTGACTAGATTTATAACACCTACCCTTTATCATGCAAAAGGTAAATCCAACTATACACCATGCCTCTCTAAGCTGCTTGTATTTCTATTCTGTTTGGGTTCTTTTTCTCCATCACTTTAGGATTGCTGCAATCTGGCTGGGCACAATTCAGGAGCCACTTGTCAAAAGAAACTAACCTTACTTTTAGAACCACACATGACTAAAAATTAGCTCCTCGGGAAAAACCCTCAGAGCCCAACTGCCACTACTGGCTTCCCACAAGCTCTCAACCTCCACACTCCTTCTCTTGAGGTCGATTGGCTGGGTCGTGTGGGCAGAGCCCAAAAAGTCCCACAATGAGCAGCTCCGTTGTCTGAAAGGGTGGGGAAACAGCCCAGTGGCATTACCACAGAGGAGCCAATCAGCTAGATATTGCTGGGGCTGCTGTGAGCCAATCATCAGCTTGCAGTCTGAAAGGGTGGGGAAACTGCTCAATGAGCATCTCCAATGAGCATCACCGCAGAGGAGCCAATTAGCTTGATGTTGCTGGGGCCGCTGTTAGCCAATCATCAGCTGGCAGTCTGAAAGTTTGTTTGGCCCCTTGGGCTGTGCCTCTCAACACCTCCCCCTCTCTGTTTAAACAAGAAGCATGCGGCTTAGGGACCATGCCTGCCTTAGGTTGTCCAATAGTACATATGGTGCTTACCCATTATCGAATGAGCTGACCTCAAGGTATCAGCCTCCAGTCTTAGATTGGTACCATTGCAATTGGATCTTACCCGTCACTAGCTACAGGTCCAGTATACAGTCACACCTGTGGAGAGGTCTTTGTACCAGCGGGGGGTGAGGTTCTTTGTCTCACCTCTGTTGGCCCCCAAATTTTAGCTGAACGACCATGACAGCAGAAGGGAGGAAGATACACCAAGCCAATTGACGGCTCCTTTTGGAAAAATTGTACCACCGATGACATCATCAGCAAAAATACCCCAACACTACCACAAGTCAATTCACCAACATATTGTTCACAATGCATGCAGGTGAGTTCACAATGCATACAGGTGATACATAGTCCAGGCAAGTTCTGCAAGCAGTTCAGTGATGGCTATTGCAGAAGCTGTAGATTGGTTTTATCTTTGTCTTTACAGGCACTGGGATGAAGATAGGAATTTTGGCAATGATGGCCAAAGAAAAATTATGTAACATTCCAGAAGGTACTAAAAGAAAACAATTTTCTTAACAATTTACATTGTCTTGAAGAGAATTATTAAATATAATGAAAAGAAAAGGTGAAAATAAACAAACAGATCTGTTAACCTCCTTTTTTGTACACATTTTAAAACAATCCTCAACAGGTGTTTACCCAATTTAAATTAAAACATTTACATCAAGTGTATAAAAATATATTTGGATCCATTTTTTCATGAGCGCTCATCATATATGATATATGGACATACGTACATTCAAACATATAACAAAAAACACAAGTGTGCACACGTAATATAATACATACAACACATAACATAATAGTAAAGGCCTTATAACATTTTACAGGTGAAATCTCCATTGCAATGTCTAAAAACTCTATAGTCCAAAAATAGAACTGATCAGCAAAACATTAACCTAGGTTTGTATGAGCTCAAAAAACAAAATAGAACTTCATGACATGGGAAAGGGTAATAATAAAATAGATATTGAAAAAAGCATCCTGGATTTGTCACAGATGTAAGAATAGCCAAACTGGAGTTCTGGATATCAGCTGTTATGGATTTGAGCCAAATGATATTCTTTTAATCTGTAGAAATCGCTTTAGTTAGTCTCTCTGGAATCCAAATCGGCTGCTGTTCTCCCTGTGGAAACACACAAACAGACCTCCAACTCCAGACAATTACTGGGTCAGGACATTTCCATTGTCCTGTTAGAATATCCTTCCAATGTACCTTGGGCTTATGTACATTTTTTGGACACATATGCCTTTCCACAGGACTAAGCCCTGATGAATCCAAATTTCCAAAGTTTAGAGTAAAAAGGGTTATTTTAAGTTTATCTTTGGGGAATATATACCCCTTCCCAATTCCTTTTTTTTCGTTTAATTAGTACGTTTTAATAGTTTGATGAGCTCATTTAACTATGCCTTGTCCCTGCGGATTGTATGGGATTCCTGTTATATGAGTAATGCAAAATGATGAGCAAAATTCTTTAAAAGAGGTAAAAGTATAACCAGGGGCAACATCTGTTTTTAACTGTTTTGGAATGCCCACAGTGGCAAAATTTTGTAAGCAATGAGCTATAACATCTTTAGTTTTTTTTCTCCGGCATGAAGGGAGTCCATCAAAAATTCAGAAGAAGTATCAACTGTAACATGCAAATACTTTAATTTTCCAAATTCTGGCAAGTTTGTGACGTCCATCTGCCAAATATGGTTAGGTATCAATCCTCTAGGATTGACTCCAAGATTAACTTGTGGAAAAATGGTCACACAATTTTGACATTGTTTTATTATTTGTCTAGCTTGTTCCTTAGTTATTTTAAAGCGCTTATGTATAGTATTAGCATTGACATGGAACTTTTTATGAAAATTTGTAGCTTCTTCTACTGTAGAGAAAATATGTATGTCATGCGTAGTTTTATCTGCTAAATCATTACCCAAACTAAGGGCTCCAGGCAATCCTGTATATGTCCTGATATGCCCTATAAAGGACGGATCTTTTCTGTCCCAGATTAGACTTTGTATAGTGGAAAGAAAAGAGAAAACAGGAGAGGAAGGGGAAATTTGTTTCTTCCTAAGATTATATATTCAAACTCAACCCTGTTGAAAATGCATAATCATATCACTCACTTTATACTTTGCCTGATTTCATAATGTCTCTAAAGATATGTGGTTTCCTGCATATTTTCACCAGTTCACCATTGTGACTGACCCTTCACATGAACTTATGTTCACTTTCACTCCCTAACCACAACCCTAATGCTCCAGAACTTTTATTCCAAATCCTATACTCACTCTTCTTCCTAAACCAACTCTGTACCTAATTCTACCTACTATCCGTTTTTGACTGGATGTTCTCTTCAACATTCAATCATCCAAGCTACAAGGTCCGATGCCATTGTATATCTATTTATCTGAGACATCTGTACACAATGTAAATCAAAGTTAAGTATCCCAATCAAGGGCCCAATGCCCTTCTGGGCTTCAAAATTACCTAGATTTCGGTTTTCATTCATATATTTAACCTCTATATTTTTATAAATATCTCAGGTTCCCAATACCATTATTCATCCTGCAGGATTATTCCTAACTCAAATCAAACATTTTATTAGCCCTAAGAATACACTGTTCTATCAACCTAAATTTAAAGAAAAGCAGGGACAGAGTTGGTCTTACAATACAGGAATGTAGGGGATCTTCCACCTGCTGAGAACCTCCAAAGTCCATGCAGAAATGAATCCTGGAGAAGATATAGTCAGCTATGAAGGATCTGCGAGAGCAAAAGTCATCTTCCATGGCAATCACCCTGGTCAGGATGAAGGGATGTGTCTGAATCAGCCTCTCTCTTCTTAATGTAGAGGAGATTGACCAAACCAGGTCTGTGTGGATAGCTATTCCCGGGTTCCTAAGGTTGACATACCATTCTAACTTGTGAAAGTTTCAAAGGAAGTAGGGGAAGCCTCCATCTAATGGGACACTTGGAAGCAACTATTAGGACAAAATGGTTTACAAGGCAGTGAATTTATTCAGTTCCTGAAGGGAGTGACCTCACCTCACTTTCTTGGTGATGGATCTCTCTGAACTTGGGATACTGGAAACCAGGCACATAGAGCCAGTCCCAGTCCCAGTCCCAATGGGCTCACTTGTTTGGATTTACCAAGGACAGAGTCAGTCTTTCTTTGTACCTACTGATGTTAGGATGGCAAAAGCAAGGAGAGCTCTGAAGAAGGGCCTTTCCTGAGAAAGCAGGTAGTGGCTAAACACTAGCTTCTGACAACTTAACAGAGTTGGTCAAGGAGAACAGACCTGAGACAGGACAGGACTTTTCAGGGGAAAATTGTATGGCCCACCAGTCAGAGGACACTCCCTAGAGTCACAGACCTACTTGGGGGAAGGAGGTGCCAATATGGGTGTGGTTTTGGGTTTATGATTTTGTCTCATGTTCTGAGAATAGGTAGGAAAGGTGGTTTGTTTTTTTGGGTTGAACTGTTTCTAGTAAGACGTTTGACAAGGTGAGTGTTTCTATGTCTGTGTATCCCACTATGTCCGTGGTTGTAGACATTAGAAAAGAGAATGCATCAATGGATTTGTCCTGTCTTGTAGAAAGCTTCCCAGCATTCATCCTGCCCAATTAATGAATGGATTGCAGCTTTCCTTAAGGATGGGCAACACCAACGATCTTAGTAATTTCCAATTTTCTTTCTGAATTCTGGCCAATCTCCAGAATAGGCTCATGGTTTTGTGTCCAAGATATGTACCACCTCCAAGCTCTGTGACATGGCCATGTACTGGATAGATGAAGGGAATGGCGAGCATCTCAGAAAACACAGATATCAGTGTGACCAGTAAACTCTCAGTGGAGAAACACTTCTTTGAGCCTTTTGCTTACATAATGTTCTGTTGCCTTGAATGTCAAGAAGTTCTTTGTTTCGGACCACCCCTTTGTGAAGCCTGAAGAAAACAGTTTTCAGATGGAAATGAATGGGCATAACCTGTGGCTCTTTGCTTAATTGCTTTGGAAATGGATGTGTCTGAATCCAACTCTATGCCCTGTGTGAGGCTGTGTCTTATTCTCTGCAACTGATAGATCTAAAGAAAGATCCCATGTGTGCATCCAAAACCAAAATGGCCAAAAGAGCAGTCATTGTGGGTGAAGTTTCTCTCCTTCCTCTGTTAGGTTCTTGACGTCCATCAAGTGAGAATTGGGATCCTTTGGGTCAAATGAGTTTTTCAAAGCACTGCAGATGTGGTTGGGTTTTCTTATGACTGAAATTCACATAAAGAATGTACACCTGACAGTCAGTAGGCCTCAAATTGCAGAAGAAGATCAGTATTAATGGCAGGCGTATTTGATCAATCCTGGTTCACTGGAAGGGTTTCCAGGCCCCCCTGACTTTAGGCAAATTAGCGGCAAGGGAGCATGTTTTGGACACTGTCTTGGGCTATGCCCCTCATGGAAACGTCCAGCCAGAGGTTATGATGAGTGTCTATATGGAAGAAGATGAGGGCCATTGGGGAGTGTTTTGGTTTTAATTGTGGTCATTTGTGTGGCATTTGGAAGAGATGACTGGGTCCACCTGGGCTTGAACTCTGGTGTGATTCCCCTTAGAGACTGAGTTCTGGAACTGAGCTCAGAGAAGTATTGCCATTAATTGTGTTGGGATTTTATGAGACCACGCATAAGAGTCGCCCTTTAAACTGAGATCTAGCATTGAAGTGCTCTGTCCCATAATGAAAGATCCACAAACAGTGAAAGCAACGACACATGAAACAGACAAGACAATACAATAAAGACAGGCAATGGACGTCCAACACTGAGATCAGGACTGAGTAGCCGGCAATAACCATTGGGCTGGCAATACCGAATCCAAAACAAAATATCACTGAGTCGAGGAATCTATTATAACTAAATTTCCCAAGTCCTCTGGGGCGTCCTCCAGGAACGTGGCCTGTGGCTCTGTGACACGTCTGTCAGCCACTGTCGGAGAGAGCTCACACTCTTCATCATTAGCCATTTTTCCAAGTCCTAACCTGAAACCTGAAACCAGGAATAGGAGACTTACTTACCCCAAGAGTAGCCCATTGGGGTCTCTCATCCGCCGCTGCCAGATATCAGTGGAAACTTCATGTGTAAAGGTCGGGCGTGCATTGGAGGAAGAGACCACCAAGAAACTGACTCATGAAACAGCAAAGGGTTTATTGGAGTTCCAGCATGCTGGGGCTCAGAGCTCACTTGAATACAGCAGAGAGCCCTGAGAAGAGCTTGAGCAGAGCTTATATAATTTCCTTGCCGAGGGCAAGGAGGGAAGTTTATTGATGGGTCAGTGGGAGTGGGCAGTTTGCATGCAACCAGGTGAGAGAGTAAATTCTGCAGTTTGAAAACTGGGGACAGCACATTCTGGGAACAAGATTAGCAAACAGTTCTCAAGATTTCAACAGTGTTTTGTTAAGCATAGAGAAAAACAGGAAGTGACAAGTACCTATTTAATTAACCATTCAATAACAACTATACCTTTTTAAATGGATGTTCTCATCTACATTCAATCTTCCAAGGTACAGGGTCCTATGACATTGTATATCAATTTACCTGAGACATCTGTGCAGAACGTAATTCAACGCTAAGTATCCCAATTAAGGGCCCAATGCCATTCTGGGATTCAAATCTTACTTAGATTTCTGTTTTCCTACATATATTTCAACTATATATTCTTATACATATCGCAGCTTCTCAATAGAATTATTCATAAACAGAATGATTCCTAACCCAAATCAAACATGATATTAACCCTAACCCTACAGTGTTCCCTCAATCTAACTTTAAAGAAGAGCACGGACAGAGTTGGTCTTATAATACAGGAATGTAGGGGATCTTTCACCTGCTGAGAACCTCAAAGGTCCATGGAGAAATAAGCCATGGAGAAGATGTAGGCAGCTATGAAGGACCTGAGACAGCAAAAGTCATCTTCCATGGCAAACAACCTGGTCAGGATGAAGGGATGTCTCTGAATCTGCCACTCACACCCTGTGAACTGCGACACTTCACAGGTGAATAACGAGTTAGAACGACAAAAAATTATCTTGTTAGGATCTTACAGAAAAATGGGTGTGCACCGAAACCTAGAAGAATGATTTCCACCAATGAGGTCCGGTAATTGAGTCTCAAACACGAGCCAAATGTGCGACCGGAGATCCGGGCTGACAAATCTGTGTGGCCTGCCCCGTGGCTAGAGACAGCAGGGCACCACCTAGAAGCGACCAGCCGGCAGGGAGAAACGTTGCTGCAGATTCTGTGGAATCCTGCTGGCTGACCTCCAACTGAGCCCCGGGCTGAGTTTGGGATTTCAGACGGGGAAGGAAGTGCTACAGTTCTATCCCCCCACAATAAAAACTCCACCAAGGAAACCAACGGCCACCATCTTGGAGAGCAGAAGTAACCACCGCCACTCTCCAACAGATTGCAACAATAAAACAGGTTTGTGTTACTCAGCTCATCTCCCATACAGCAGGGAATTCACATAAAATCTCTCTTAGGCTTTCCATTGGAGAGATTATCAGAGAGAGCCTGCATAAAGACGTCGGGAAAACTAGAGGCACCTGACCTTCAACTTACCCTCCCATCAGCGGCGAAAACGAAACCTGTCTAGCCAGAGCTGGGAGAGAGGCAAGAGGAAAAAATCAAAACAATAGAGTGCCGGGGTTCCCCATAGACACCATCCACACCCAAGAAACGGCAGGCCCAGAGGACAGTATGAGCTAACGAGAGGCATCACACAGGGGAAATCTGGTCTAGCACGAGAAACCAGGACTAGCAGGAGATAACAGGGGACTAGAGGCCAGGCCCGCGTGACTGGGCGGCTGGAGAACGCCCGCCCACTGGTCACAAACAGCCCGCTGCTGGTGCGACTGGGTGGCTGGTGCCCGCCTCCCTACCAGCGACCAATCGCCCACTGGCTGCACGTGCAACTGGGTGGCTAGAGATCTCCCGCCCACCAGTGACAGCCCACCCGCTGACTGTGTGACTGGACAGCTGGAGACCGCCCGCCCGCCGGCGACGGGGAGTTGAAAACAAACAGAGACAGATCAGTCCCAGCCCACTCCCATTTGAAC
The DNA here is from genome assembly GCF_048772815.1 of Callospermophilus lateralis. Classification (NCBI taxonomy): domain Eukaryota; kingdom Metazoa; phylum Chordata; class Mammalia; order Rodentia; family Sciuridae; genus Callospermophilus; species Callospermophilus lateralis. The sequence goes on along the minus strand of NW_027513354.1, from coordinate 36,302 downwards.
ACCCTGGCAAGGAGCCTGGGGCCTGCCATAGCAGACAGGTGACATCACTGGAGCTCGGCCATCGCAATTCCTTCCAAGCAGAATTCACTTTAGCAGGCATAGTCTACCAACACAAAGGAGAGACAACAGATATATTAAAGCAAAACAAATCTATAGAATAGAGCAAAAAAACAGCAATCAAATAGACATGGAAAACAACGTGAACATCATGAAAAAACAAAGGAAAAAAATGTGTACAAACAATACAGGACAACTTAATTCTACAGGAGGACCTAGAATCATCAGAAACAGGGATAGGGAAAAAAACTCAAGGCTTACCTAACTCAGATGGAAAGGGATATTAGAGAATATATGAATCAGCAAGTCCTAGCAATAAAAGTATATTTTGAAAATGAATTAAACAAATTCAAATGGCAAAGAACAAGCTTTACCAGGAGATAGAGATCTTAAAAAAATCAAACATTAATCCTAGAAATGCAGGAAACTATTAATTAAAACTCAAACGAGAATATTACAAATAGACTAGATCAAATAGAAGTCAGAACATCAGATAATGACGACAACGTTTATCAACTTGAAAAGAATATAGTCAACACAGAAAAGATGTTTAAGTCCCAAGAGCAGTCTATTCAAAAGATATGGGATGTCATAAAAAAAACAAATTTCACAGTCATCGGGATAGAAGAAGCCATAGAGATTCAAACCGAAAGAATGGACAACATATTAAATGAAATAATTCTAGAAAACTTCCCAGAGATGAAAGATGGAATGGATTGCCAAATGCTTGAAGCCTACAGGACCCCAAACATTCAAAACCATAATAGACCAACTCCAAGACATATAATTATGAAGATAGCCAACATACAGAAAAAGGAGATAATATTAAAAACTACGAGAGAAAGGAGGCGGATTACATTCAGGGGTAAACCAATTAGATTAACGACTGATTTTTCATCACAAACTTTGAAAGTGAGAAGATCCTGGAACAATGTATTTCAAACACTGAAAAATAATGAATTCCAACAAAGAATACTGTATCCAGCAAAATTAAGCTTCAGATTTGACAATAAAATTAAAGTCTTTCACAATGAATAAAAACTAAAAGAATTCACACCCATAACACCAGCACTGCAAAGGATTTTGGGCAAAATACTACAAGAAGAAGAATTGAAAAATAGTGCCCCAAACTAACAGTGGGAGGTATCTCAGTAAAGGGGGAGGAAAATAACCAAAAAGTAAAAACTAGCCAAACTAAAATAAATAAATAAATTAACATGAATGGATGTACAAATCATATTTCAATTGTAACCTTAAATGTTAATGGCCTAAACTCACCATTCAAGAGACATAGGGTAGTAACCTGGATCAAAAAAACAAATCCAACAATATGCTGCCTTCAGGAGACTCATATGATAGGTAAAGACATACACATGCTGAAAGTAAAAGGTTGGGAAAAATCATACCACTCACAGGGCACACGGAAGCAAGCAGGAGTGGCCAAACTCATATCAAATACAATCAACTTCAAACCTACGTTAATCAAAAGGGATAAAGAAGGACACTATATAACGTTAAAAGGAACCATCCACCAACATAACATAACAATTACCAATTTGTATGCAGCAAACAAATGAGCTGCCACACTCATAAAACAAACTCTTCTCAAGTTCAAGAGTCAAATAGACTACAACATAATAATTATAGGTGACGTCAACAGACCGCTCTCACCATTAGACACATCCTCTAGACAAAAACTGAATAAAGAAACTATAGAACTCAACAGCACAATCAATAACCTAGACTTAACCGACATATATAGAATATATCAACCATCATCAAGTGGATACACCTTCTTATCAGCAGCAGATGGATCCTACTCAAAGATAGACCATATATTAGTTCATAGGGCAACTCTTAGTAAATATAAAGGCGTGGAGATAATACCATGCACCATATCAGATCATAATGAAATGAAACTGGAAATCAATGATAAAAGAAAGAAGGAAAAATCCTACATCACATGGAAAATGAACAATATTCTACTGAATGATCAATGGGTTACAGAAGACATTAAGGAGGAGACAAAAAAATTCTTAGAGACAAATGACCATACAGACACAACCTACTGTAATCTATGGGACACAATGAAAGCAGTTTTAAGAGGAAAATTCTTTTCTTGGAGTTCTTTCCTCAAAAAAAGAAAAAAAAAAAAACAACAAATAAATGAACTCACACTACACCTCAAAAACCTAGAAAAGTAAGAGCAAAACAACAGCAAATGTAGTAGACGACATTAAAATAAGAGCAGAAATCAACAAAATTGAAACAAAAAATCATTGAAAAAATTGATAAACTAAAAGTTGGTTCTTTGAAAAAATAAATAAGATTGACAGGCCCTTAGCCATGATAACGAAGAGAAGAAGAGAGAGAACTCAAATTATTAACATAGGGGGTGAAAAATGGAATACCACAACAGACACTACAGAAATATAGAAGATAATTAGAAAGTATTTTGAAACCCTATATTCCAATAAAATAGAAGATAGTGAAGATATCAATAAATTTCTTAAGTCATACGATCTGCCCAGATTGAGTCAGGAAGACACACACAATTTAAACAGACCAATGACAAAGGAAGAAATAGAAGAAGCCATCAAAATATAACCAACGAAAAAAAGCCCTGGACCGGATGGGTAAACAGCAGAGTTCTACAAAACCTTCAAAGAAGAATTAATACTGATTCTTTTCAAGCTCTTTCAAGAAATAGAAAAAGAAGGAGCTCTTTCAAATTCATTCTATGAGGCCAAAATCACCCTGATCTTGAAATCAGACTAAGACACTTCAAAGAAACAAAACTACAGACCAATATCTCTAATGAACTTGGATACAAAAATTCTCAATAAAATCCTGATGAATCGAATACAAAAGCATATCAAAAAAAATTGTGCACCATGATCAAGTAGGATTCACCCCTGGGATGCAAGGCTGGTTCAATATATGGAAATCAATAAATACTATTCACCACATCAATAGACTTAAAGACAAGAACCATATGATCATCTCGATAGATGCAGAAAAAAACATTTGACAAAGTACAGCATCCCTTTATGTTCAAAACACTAGAAAAACTAGGGATAACAGGAACTTACCTCAACATTGTAAAAGCTATATATGCTAAACCTCAGGCTAGGATCATCCTAAATGGAGAAAAACTGAAGGGATTGCCTCTAAAATCTGGAACAAGACAGGGATGCCCTCTATCACCACTTCAATTCAATTTAGTTCTTGAAATTCTAGCCAGAGCAATTAGACAATAGAAATTAAAGGCATAAAAATAGGAAAACAAGAACTTAAATTATCACTATTTGTGGATGACATGATAATATATATAACAGACCCAAAAGGGTCTACAAAGAAACTGCTAGAGATAATAAATGAATTAAGCAAAGTGGCAGGATATAAAATCAACACGCATAAATCAAAGGCATTTATGTACATCAGGAGCAAAACTTCTGAAATGGAAAGGAGGAAAACCACTCCATTCACAATATCCTCAAAGAAAATAAGATACTTGGAAATCAACCTAACAAAAGAGGTGAAAGATTTATATAATGAAAACTACAGAACCCTAAAGAGAGAGATAGAAGAAGATCTTAGAAGATGGAAAAATGTACCCTGTTCATGGATAGGCAGAACTAACATCATCAAAATGGTGATATTACCCAAAGTTCTCTACAGGTTAAAATGAATGCCAATCAAAATCCCAACGGCATTTCTTGTAGAAATGATAAAGCAATCATGAAATTCATATGGAAAAACAAAAGACCCAGAATAGCAAAAGCAATTCTAAGCAGGAATTTGAATCTGTAGGTATAGTGATACCAGAGTTCAAACTGTACTACAAAGCAATAGTTATAAAAGCAGCGTGGTACTGGTACCAAAACAGGCAGGTGGATCAGTGGTAGAGAATAGAGGACACAGAAATCAATCCACAAAATTACAACATTATTATATATGATAAAGAGGCTAAAAGCATATTGGGAGATGGATAGCATCTTCAACAAATGGTGCTGGGAAAATTGGAAATCCATATGCACCAAAATGAAACTGAATCCCTTCTCTCGCCATGCACAAAAGTTAACTCAAAATGGATCAAGGAGCTAGTGATGAAATCAGAGACACTGCATGTGATAGAAGAAAAAGATGGCTATGATCTACATACTGTGGGGTCGGGCTCCAAATTCATTAATAGGACACCCATAGCCCAAGAGTTAATAACAACAATAAACAAATGGGACTTACTTAAACTAAAAAGTTTTTTCTCTGCAAGAGAAACAATAAGAGAGGTAAATAGAGAGTCTACATCCTGGGAACAATTTTTTACCCCTCACAATTCAGATAGAGCCCTAATATACAGAATATACAAAGAACTCAAAAAATTAAACAATAAGATAACAAATAACCCAATCAACAAATGGGCCAAGGACCTGAACAGACACTTCAGAGAGGAGGACATACAATCAATCAACAAGTACATAAAAAAATGCTCACCATCTCTATCAGTCAGAGAAATGCAAATCAAAACCACCCTAAGATACCATCTCACTCCAGTAAGATTAGCAGCCATTATGAAGTCAAACAACAATAAGTGTTGGCGAGGATGTGGAGAAAAGGGTACACTTGTACACTACTGGTGGTACTGAAAATTGATAAGGCCAATTTGTAAAGCAGTATGGAGATTTCTTGGAAAGCTGGGAATGAATGCACCATTTGACCCAGCTATCACCCTTCTCGGACTAGAGGGTCTTAACAGAGCGTACTATAGGGATACTGCCACATCAATGATCATAGCGCCACAATTCACAATAGCTAGACTGTGGAACCAACCTAGATGTCCTTCAATAGATGAATGGTTAAAAAACTGTGGCATCTATACACAATGGAGTATTACTCAGCACTAAAAAATGGCAAAATCATAGACTTTGCAAGGAAATGGATGGCATTAGAGCAGATTATGCTAAGCTAAGCTAACCAATCCTTAAAAAAAATGCCAAATGTCTTCTTTGATATAAAGAGAGCACCTAAGAACAGAACAGGGAGGAAGAGCATGAGAAAAAGATTAACATTAAACAAAGACGAGTGGGGGGATAGAAAGGGGGAGAGAAGGGAAAGCATATGGAAATGGTAGGAGATCCTCAATGTTACACAAAATTACATATAAGAGGTTGTGAGGGGAAATGGGGGGAAAACAATGGAGAGAATTGAACAACAGCAGATGAGGTAGAGAGGAAAGATGGGAGGGGAGCGGAGGGGGGATAGTAGGGGATAGAAAAGGTAGCAGAATACAACATCACTATTATGCCATTATGTACAAATGTGAATGTGTAACCAATGTGCTTCTACAATTCGTATTTGGGGAAAAATGGGAGTTCATAACCCAATTGAGTCAAATGTACGAAAGATAATATATCATGAGTTTTGTAATGTTTTGAACAATCAATAAAAATAAATAAATAAATAAAGGTTTAAAATTGAGTGGCAAGAAATCAGCTAAAAAAGTGTTGAGATGCATTCATTTTGCTAAGCAGAAACTTTGTTTTGTGTAGTTGTATCTATCACAAATTTATTTTACCAGAAAACTGGCTTTTGAAAATACACTTAATTGAGATTAAAGGATAATCCACCTACCTTCATGAAAAATTCATAGCATTTCCTATATTTTTCATATTTCATTTTTTGGTAAATATTTTGTCATGGACCAGGTCTAGTCTTAGGCTATTCTTTCAGAATACTGCCTCATCTGATAAGTTGGTACAATGTGTTGGATTGTTCTTTTCATCTTTTATTTAATAGTTTCTAGCTGATAATGTGTATTTTTCATTATCTTTATTTGGACATACATACCCAACGATATCTTTGCATTTTATGTTTTACTGGGAAGAGACTCATCAAAAGCTCTGTATTATATGTATCAACAATCAAACATTTAGAGCATGCAATTATTCTTAATTTTGCATGAAAATATCTTTGTACCATTTACTTATAAAAATTTAGAACTATTAATAATGTCCCTACTGTAATAAGTAACTAATTACCAGAAAAATTAAACAATTCACTTTATATCAATTATGAATATGAAAAGTACTAAAATAAGTATTTGGCAATTAATACATAATTGATAGAAATTGAAATCATAAGAAAGCCATTTAAAATGTCAGTGCATATGGTCCTTAAATAATAGGTTGTTCAAAAAAATTTCTCTAATTCATAAGATATAATATGCCATATTACAGCGTAACGTGATAAAAAACATTAAATTATCAATATTGATAATAAAGAATGATACCTTTTTTCTTAAATATGTTTATTTGATTTTCATTGTAAGATGTTAATTCTGGAAGACTTCAGAATTAAGAAAGTCTTGGTGTATATTATTTCTAACAGGCTAATCAAAGTACTTTTAAATATATATGTATATATATATATATATATATATATATATACATACATAATATATGTAATGCATATGCATGAATATAGACACATATGTATAATAAATGTATTGTAATATATCTATCAGGTGATTATAATTATTAAATTTTTTTTAAAAAAAATAGTGACTATATAAAACAGTCTCAAATTTAAATTTCTTAGCATACACACTGTTTGTAATGCCATGAGAGAAAAATAGATATGGAGGAAAAACGAAAAAGGAAGAGAGAGAAGGGGAAAAATGAGGAAGAAAGTGAGTAAAGAAGAGGGAGAGGCGTGTTCGATGTTAAGACAAAAGTGGAGCGGCTGGGTTTGTGATTCAGTGTTAACATGTTTGCCTAGTATGTGTGAGGAACTGGGTTCTATTCTCAGCACCACATAAACAAATAAACAAAATGAAGATCCATCAACAACTTAAAAAATAAAAAATAAAAAACTAGAAATATTACTAAAATCCCAAGCATTTATGAATGTTAAATAATAAAATATATGTTACATAGCCTTATGTAATTTCTAGACTCCCCAAAAGAGTCATTAAATGTTAGATTAATAGTGCTATAACTAAAAATCCATTGCTCTTTCCTCTACATTCTGTGGCATTCTAGTGCTAAAATAAATTGTAGTATAACACCAAAAAAAAAAAATCCTAATATTTCTACAGTAACTGACCCAGTTTAACATCAATGCAAGTAGATTCCTATGGGACGTGATATGTACTTTGAAGTTTATTTTTATTCAACACTGGAACATTTCTATTTCTTGAGTTTATGCACATTATAGGATATATATTTCATCCACACGTTCACAAATTTATAGGCATTTATTTCACTTTCAATCACTTCCTGCTTCAGAAAACATGTATTCCTCTGTTTCTGACTGGTCTTTTCTTGAAACTTCTTTCCAAACACATTATTTTCGATTTCCATTATCACATTTGAAGCAAAACTCACACACCCCTCATAATAAACCATAACCCTAATATTACCATTAGATGTACAACTGGTTGGAATGAATGATTGTATATCAATATAAGATTTCTTACTTAGTTTCAGATATCAATTCAATCCATTATTTAAATTGGAACCAGTTATATTATTTATTCACAATGTGGTATTTTCATGCATTATCTCTATATTCATAGACACAGGGTACACCTCTTTGTACCCCCAACACTAATTTATACGTCTTCAAAATATTGCTCCCAGAAATGTTGGAAGAAATACCCATGTCACCTGATCTACATATGCATTTTATCACTGAAATATTCTGGACACAAAAAGCAAAGGTCACACTTATGATTGTATCAAAGCTAAATGAAAAGTGAACATGGATTACTAAAAACATCCATGTCCAGGTTGCCTAATGCTCTCAAATGAAAATACTATTGGTAACTACAAATTAGTTTCTTCCAAAGATTATATATTCAAACTCAACCCTGTTGAAAATGTCTAATCCTCTCACTCACTTTATACTTTGCCTGTTTTTGTAATGTCTCTATTGGTATCTGCTTTTCCACAGTTCATCATTGTGACTAAATCTTCACATGTTCTGAAACTTACATTCACACTCCAATCGAAATCCTATTGCTAAAGAACTTTTGGTCCAAATCCTATATTCACTCTTCTTCTTAAAACCTACCTACTATCTTCCTAATCCTACCGACTATCACTTTTTGACTGGAGGTTCTCTTCTACATTCAATCATCCAGTTACAAGGTCTTATGCCATTGTATATCGATTTCTCTGAGACATTTTTGCAGAATGTAATTCAACGATAGGTATCCCAATCAAGGGCCCAATGATTTCTGGGCTTCAAATCTTACTTAGATTTCTGTTTATGTACATATATTTCACGTCTGTATTCTAATAAATATCACAGGTTCCAATAACATTATTCATCCAGCAGAATGGTTCCTAACCGAAAATGAAAATGTTATTAACCCTAACCATACACTGTTCCCTCAATCTAACTTTACAGAAGAGCAGTGACAGTGTTGGTCTTACAATACAGGAATGCATGGGATCTTCCACCTGCTGAGAACCTCAAAGGTACATGCAGAAATGATCCCTGGAGAAGATGTAGGCAGCGATGAAGGACCTGAGAGAGCAAAAGTCATCTCAATGGCAAACAACCTGGTAGAATTAAGGAATGTGTCTGAATCAGCCTCATTCTTCTTAATACAGAGAAGATAGACCAAACCATGCCTGTGTGGAGAGCTGTTCCCTGGTCCCTATGTTTGATATACGATTCGAACTTGTGAAAGTGTCACAGGATGTAGGGGCATCCTCCATCTCATGGGAACCTTGGAGGCAAATGTTAGGACAACGTGGATTCCAAGGCAGTGACCTCATTCAGTTCCTCAAGGAAGTGACTTCACCTCACTTCCTTGGTGATGGAAGTCTCTGAACTTGGGATCCAGGAAGCCAGGCACCCAGAGCCATAACCCATCCAAGTCCCAGTGGTCTAACTTGTTTGGATTTACGAAGGACAGAGTCAATATTTCTTGGTACCTACTGATTTGAGGATGGCCAAATGCCAGGAAACCTCTGAAGAGGGTCCTATCCTGATAAAGCAGGTAGTGGATCACCGCTGGCTCCTGACTACTTCACAGAGTTGGCAAAGTAGAGCAGATCTGAGACAGGACAGGCCATTTTGGGAGAACATAGTATGGCCCACCAGTCAGAGGACACTCCGGATATGACAGACCTACTTGGGGGAAGGAGGTGCCTTTGCGGGTGTGGGTGTGGGTTTGTGGTTTTGTCTCATGTTCTGAGAATACGAAAGAAAGGCGGTTTGATTGGATTGTAGTGAACTGTTTCTAGTAAGTCGTTTGACAAGGCGAGTCTTTCTATGTCTGTGTATCCCACTGTGTCCGTGGTTGTCGACATTAGAAAAGAGAATGCATCAGTTGATGTGTTCTGTCTAGTAGAAAGCTTCACAGCATTCATCCTGCCCAATTGATGAATGGACTGCAGCTTGCCTCATGGATGGGCAACACCTACTATCTGCCTAAGTTCCTGTTTTCTTCCTGAATTCTGGCCACTCTCCCGAATAGGCACATAGTTTTGTGTTTAAGATATGTACCACCTCAAGCTCTGTTAAATGGCCATGTACTGGACAGCTGAAGGGAATGGGAGAATCTCAGAAAACTCAGATATCAGTGTGACCAGGAAAGTCTCAGTGGAGAAACCCTGCTATGGGCCATTCTCTTACTATGTATCTGTTTCCCTGAATGTCAGGATGTTCTTTGCCTCAGGCCACCCTCATGTGAAGCCTGAAAAAAAAGAGTTTTCAAATGAAAATGAATGGGCATCACCTGTGGCTCTTTGCTTAATTTCTTTGCAAAGGGATGTGTCTGAATCACCCTTTGGCCCTGTGTGCGGTTGTGGCTTAGATTCTCAGCCCCTGATGGATCTAAAGAAAGATCCGATGTGTGCATCCAAAACCAAAATTTCAAAAAGATCAGTTATGATGGATGACGTCTCTTGCCTTTCTTTGTTAGGTTCCTGAACTACATCAAGTGAGAATAGGGATCCTTTGGTTCAAATAAATTTTTGAAAGCCCTGAAGAAGTGCTTGGGTTTTCTTATGACTCCAATTCACATAAAGAATCTATACCTGACAGTCAGTAGGCCTCAAATTGGAGAAGCAGATCAGTATTAACTGCGGTCTTATTTTATCACTCCTGGTTCACATGCAGGGTGTCCAGGCCACCATGACTTTAGGCAAATGAGCGGCAAGGGAGCTTATTTTGGACACTAACCCATACCCTACTAGACTCTGACTAGTAATCCTAACATGATGGAGAATAATAACCCCAACAGAATAGAAATACAAGAAGTTTTGAGGATTCATGTTGTATAGTTGTACTTGCCTTTTGCATTATATAGGGTAGGAGTTATAAATTTAGTCAATTTTTAATTGAAACAGTTCTCCATGTGTTTTTAAAGTTCACAAGCATGTGAATTCCTCTCTCCCTTTCTCTGTAGCCTATTCAGAACATGTATTTTTATATGCACATTTAGAATCCTACCTGGTATCACATGTACATTCTTGAGAGGTTGCTGACTTAGCAGATACAAATTGTCAGAAGAGATCACTCCTCTGAATGCTGTTGGAAGTGAAAATTCAAACTATGGGTGACTTCCTAGTTGAAAAACATTATACATAAATCCACGTTTAGTAAAATTAATATTTTTGGATCTGTGGATTATATATATTTCATGATATATATATATATATATATATATATATATATATATATATATAGCTACATTTTAATGTCTGTTTGAGTGTGTGTGTGTGTGTGTGTGTGTATAGATAGATAGAGAGATAGATAGATATACACTCTCCAGATTTTTGAAAATATGAAACTTATGTGTCTTATTATATACTCCCTAAATTCATTCATGTACATGTATGTGGATTTATAATCAAATTTTCACAAGATTATTTTCAAAAATATTCATCCACCTGAAATACATATTTGTTTCCTAGTACTAAAAACAAACTTCAGTGAATGGTGCATACAAATCCAAATATTTCTACAGTAACTGTCCCAGTTTCACATCAATGCTTGTAGATTCCTATGGGACATGATGTGTATTTTGACGTTCATTTTTTAACAAAACTGGTACATTATTATTTCTTCAGTTTATGCACATCATAGGATATATATTTCATTAACAAGTTCACAAATTTATAGGCATTTGTTTCGCTTTCAATAACTTCCGTATTCAAAACTCTTGTATTCCTCCAGGTTTCTTGTCTGGTCTCTTCATGAGACTTCTTTCCAAACTCATTATTTCTGAAATCCATAATCACCTTTGAAACAAAATTCACACCCTCTTTATGATAATCCATAAGCCTAATATTAAAATAAGATGGATACCTGGTTGGATTGAATGATTGCATATCAATATAAGATTTTCTGTATATTTTCAGATATCAATTCAATCCATTATTTAAATTTAGAACTTGTTACATTGTTTAATCAAAGTTTTGTCTATTCATGCATTATCTCTATATTCCTAGACACAGGGTACACCCATTTGTAACCCCAGTACTAATTTATATATCTTCAAAATATTGCTCCCAGAAACTGTGGAATAAATACTTATGTCATCTGATCTACATATACATTTTATCACAGTAATTTTCTGGACACAAAAAGCAAAGTTCACACTTATGATTTTACCAAAGCCTTAATGGAAAGTGAGTATGCATTACTAAAAACATCCATGTCCAGGTTGCCTAACGCTCTCAAATGTCAATCCTATTGGTCACTACATATTTGTTTCTTCCTAAGATTATATATTTTACCTCAAGCCTGTTGAAAATGTCTAATCCTATCAATCACTTTATCATTTGCCTGATTTACTAATGTCTCTATTAATATCTACTTTCCTACATATTTTCCACAGTTTATCATTGTGACTGACTCTTCACATGTGCTCACATTTTCATTCACTCTCTACCCGAAACCCTATTGCTAAAGAACTTTTGGTTTAAATCCTATACTCTCTCTGCTTTCTAAACCTACTGACTATCTTTCAAATAATACCGAGTATCCCTTTTTGACTAGAAGTTCTCTTCGACATTCCATCATCCAAGGTACAAGGTCCTATGCCATTGTACATCGATTTATCTGAAACATCTCTGCAGAACATAATTCAAAGCTAAGTATCCCAATCAAGGGCCCAATACCCTTCTGGGCTTCAAATCTTACCTAGATTTAAGTTTTCATTCTAATATTTCACTTTTACATTCTTGTAAATATTACAGGTTCCCAATACAATTATTCATCCTGCAGAATGATTCTTAACCCAAATCGAACCTTTTATTAACCCTAACCATACACTCTTCCCTCAATCTAAGTTTACAGAAGAGCAGGGACAGAATTGTTTTTACAATACAGGAATGTAGGTCATCTTAAACCTGCTGAGAACCTCAAAGGTCCATGCAGAAATGATACCTGGAGAAGATGTAGGCAGCTATGAAGGAGTTGAGAGAGCAAAAGTCACCTTGCATGGCAAACCACCTGGTCAGGATGAAGGGTCGTGTCTGAATCAGTCTCTCTATTCTAAATGTAGAGAAGGTGGACCAAACCAGGCCTTTGTTGAGAGATGTTCCCGGGTGCCTATGGTTGATATACCATTCTAACTTGCGAAAGTGTCACAGGAAGTAGGTGCAGCCTCTATCTCATGGGACCCTTGGAAGCAACTGTTAGGACAAAGTGGTTGCCAAGGGAGTGACCTCATTCAGTTCTTGAAGGAAGTGTCCTACCTCACTTCCTTGGTATTGGAACTCTCTGAAATTGGGATCCAAGATGCCAGACACCCAGAGCCAGTCCCAGTCCCACTCCCACTGGGCTCAGTTGTTTGGATTTACCAAGGACAGAGTCAGTCTTTCTTGGTACCTACTGCTGAGAGAATGGCCAAATGCCAGGACAGATATGAAGAGGGTGTTTCCTGAGAAAGCAGGTAGTGGCTCACCACTGGATCCTGACAACTTCACAGAGTTGGCCAAGGCAACCAGAACTGAGACAGGACTGGCCATTTCGGGGAACATAGTTTGGCTCAACAGACAGAGGACACAGTGGCGAGTCAGAGACTTACTTGTGGGAAGGAGATGCCTTTGTGGGTGTGGGTGTGAGTTTGTGGTTTTGTCTCATGTTCTGAAAATAGGTAGGAAAGGTGGTTTGTTTGGTTTGGAATGGACTGTTTCTAGTAAATCGTTTGACAATGTGAGTGATTCTAGTTCGGTGTATCCACTGTGTACGTGGTTTTGGACATTAAAAAACAGAATGCACCAATGGATGTATCCTGTCTAGTAGAAAGCTTCCCAGCATTCATCCTGCTCAACTGATGGATGGACTGCGGTGTGTCTTATGGATGGGGAACACCTACTATCTTCCTAAGTTCCTGTTTTCTTCCTGAATTCTGGCCACTCTCCAGAATAGGCTCATGGTTTTGTGTCCAAGATATATACCACCTCCAAGCTCTGTGCCATGGCCATGTACTGGACAGCTGAATGGAATGGGAGTATCACAGAAAACTCAGATATCAGTGTGACCAGGAAAGTCTCAGTGGAGAAATCCTGCTTTGGCCATTCTCTTACCTATATTTCTGTTGCCCTGAATGTCAGGAAGTTCTTTCCCTCAGCCCACCCCTTTGTGAAACCTGAAGAAAACAGTTTTCAAATGGAAATGAAAGGGCATCACCTGTGGCTCTTTGCTTAATTTCTTTGGAAAGGGATGTGTCTGAATCAGCCTCTTGGCCCTGTGTGCGGTTGTGGCTTAGATTCTCAGCACCTCATGGATCTAAAGAAAGATCCCATGTGTGCATCCATAACAAAAATGGCAAAAAGATCTGTTATGGTGAATGAAGTCTCTTGCGTTCCTTTGTTAGGTTTCTGACCTACATCAAGTGAGAATAGGAATCCTTTGGTTCAAATGAATTCTTCAATGCCCTGAAGAAGTGGTTGTGTTTTCTCATGACTCCAAATCACATAAAGAATCGTTACCTGACAGTCAGTAGGCCTCAAATTGGAGAAGCAGAGCCGTATTAACTGCAGTCCTATTTTATCATTCCTGGTTCACATGCAGGGTGTCCAGGCCACCATGACTTTAGGCAAATGAGGGGCAAGGGAGCTTATTTTGGACACTAACCCATACCCTACTAGACTCTGACTACTAATCCTAATATGATGGAGATTAATAACCCAAACAAAATAGAAATACAAGCAGTTCAGAGGAGTCATGTTGTATAGTTGGACTTGCCTTTTGCATTATATAGGGTAGGAGTTATAAATCTAGTCAATTTTTAATTAAAATAGTTCTCCATGTGTTTTTAAAGTTAACAAATATGTGAATTCCTCTCTCCCTTTTTGTGTAGCCTATTCAGCACATGTATTTTTATATGCACATATAGAATCCTACCTGGTATCACATGTTCATACTTGAGAGGTTTCTGACTTGGCAGATACTGCCGCGGTCCGGTTGGAGCAAAATAACCGGGGGGTGGGGGTTATAAATAACATGTGTATCTTGATATAGCAGGAGTGGAAGCCATTTATTGTAGGACAATAGAGGTATTTATACATTCCACCCAGCTTATCTAATTAACATAAACTAGATACTGCAGCCAACCAATCAGGAATCTCCACACTTAATGGCTCGCTTTTGTTACATCTCAAACCACTCCCTCTGGCATTTTGCCAGGCATCATCCAGACTTGTTTACACACTCTAACATTCCCCTGGCAAAATGCCAGGTGTTATTTTGACATGTTTACAGACTCTAACATTTCCCCCTTTTATTTAATTTAAATAAAGACCACAGTGTTTTTTACAGAAACACCATAAATAACCTGCTACAAACAGAAAGGGAGGATACAAAATGTCACAATACAAGCCAATTGATGAAGCACTTGGAGAAATAATACCAGCAATGACACTGTTAGCAAAGACACCGAGTTAAAATTTGTTATAGATTATAGTTTGTTGTCTCAGTCCAGGTAAAGCAGTGTCTCAATAGATTAACTCACAGTTCAGGTAAACCACAGTCCAGGTATGTTCTGCAGGCAGCTAGCTTAAATCACAGTCCTGGTAAGTTCTGCAGGCAGCTAGCTTAAATCACAGTCCATGTAAATTCTGCAGGCAGCTAGCTTAAATCACAGCCCAGGAAAGTTCTGAAGGCAGCTAGCTTGATCCAAAGTCTCCTCCGTTTCTCAGCCGAAGTCTCCTCCGGTTTTCAGCAACACTGGAAATTCTTCCACCCTTGTCCTCACCGGCACTGGGATGAAGGCAGGAACTCCTACCACTGGTTAAAGAAAATCCTATAGTATTCCACCAGGTGCTAAGAAAACAACCTTCTGAAAAATTTAGTACATTATCTCAAGGTTTTTTACATTTGAAAAAAGCCTTAATAGTGCTTATCATTTATTATCTTCCGGGTGTGGGAGAACCATTGTAGCTTAGTTATTGGCATTGAAAATGACCAAACATCAGGGAGCCAGTAGCATCTATGGCTGGCTGTAGCATCCTGGGCAGCCACAGATGGCCCTGGGGAGTTTCCAGGACTCAAACTGCCACGGGGCCCCGCTCCCGAGGCTGGGGGCGGGGAATTGCCGGCTGCCACTGCTTGAAAAGCCTTTGCTGCACAGTGACTGGCTTGAGCATGTGGCAGCCGAGGCGCCTATTCACACACACTCCGGAAACGAAAAGTATTCAGTAACAGCCTTTTGCTGAAACTTTTTTCCTGATAATCCTTCTTCTTCTTAACTTTCTTTTTCTTTCTGATTAGACTTCCTGGGCTTCCATCAACACATGCCCTAATTGCTCTTGTTTCCACTGGGGTGCCTCTTTCCATTATCAATTTACTTCTCACCCCTTCCTTATTTTCATCACAAAGACAATACAATACACTGAGATAAAACAAGACACAATCATACTGTATCAATCTTCTCCATTTTTTGAAATGACCGTTTTTCCTCTCCCCCTATCTGCCTAGGGATGAGCAGATTTGCTCCCATCCTATCTATGGATGGGCAGCTTTTATTCGTCACTTACCCCCAAGTGTCCCAGGGCTCCCTGTATGGGCCACCATCTGCAGCAGTCCCACTGCAGCAAAATAACCGGGGCAGGGGGTGATGAATAACTAGTGTATGTTGATACA
Organism: Callospermophilus lateralis; assembly: GCF_048772815.1. NCBI lineage: Eukaryota > Metazoa > Chordata > Mammalia > Rodentia > Sciuridae > Callospermophilus > Callospermophilus lateralis. Next base: position 20,135 of record NW_027513354.1, on the reverse strand, counting down.
GTAGGAAAGGGGTGATAGGTAGGAAAGGCTATTTGTTTGGTATTGAGTGGACTGTTTCTAGTAAGTTGTTTGACAAGGCAAGTGTTTCTATATCTGTGTATCCCACTGTATCTCTGGTTGTAGACATTAGAAAAGATAATGCATCAATGGATTTGTCCTCTCCAGGAGAAAGTTTAACAGCATTCATCCTGCCCAATTTATGAAAGGACTGTGGCTTGCCTTATGGATGGGCAACACCTACAAATATTCCTAAGTTCCTGTACTCTTCCTGAATTCTGGCCACTCTCCACAACAGGCTCATGGTTTTGAGTCCAAGATATGTACCACCTCCAAGCTCTGTGACATGGCCATGTACTGGATAGCTGAAGGGAATGGCGAGCATCTCAGAAAACTCAGATATCAGTGTGACCAGTAAAATCTCAGTGGAGAAACCCTGCTTTGGGCCTTTTCTTACATAATGTTCTGTTGCCCTGAATGTCAGGAAGGTCTTTGCCTCAGGCCAACCCTTTGTGAAGCCTGAAGAAAACAGTTTTCAAATGGAAATGAATGGGCATCACCTGTGGCTCTTTTCTTAATTTCTTCCAAAAGGGATGTGTCTGAATCAGCCTCTTGGCCCTGTGTGAGGCTGTGGCTTAGATTCTCAGCACCTGATGGATCTAAAGAAAGATTCCTTTTGTGCTTCCAAAACCAAAATGGCCAAAAGGGCAGTCATTGTGGTTGAAGTCCCTCGCCTTCCTCTGTAAGGTTTCTGACCTACATCAAGTGAGAAGAGGGATCCATTGGGTCAAATGAGTTCTTCAAAACCCTGCAGAGGCTAGCCCGTAATTGCTTGGGGTTTCTCATGACTCCAATTCACATAAAAAATCTATACCAAACAGTCAGTAGGCCTCATATTGGAGAAGCTGGGCAGTACAAATGGCACGCATATTTGATCACTAATGGTTCACAGGAAGGGTGTCCAGGCCACCCTGATTTTAGGCAAATGAGGGGTAAGGGAGCTTATTTTGGACACTGTCATGAGCTTTGCCCCTCATGGAAAACCCCAGCCAGAGGTTATGATGATGGAAGAAGATGAGGGCCATGTGGGAGTTTTTTGGTTTTAATTGTGGTCATTTGTGTGGTGGTTGAAATAGATGACTGGGTCCACCTGGGCTTGAAGTCTGGTGTGATTCCCCTTACAGACTGAGTTCTGAAACTGACCTCAGAGAAATATTGCCATGAGTTCTCTTGGGATTTTAGGAGGCCACGCATTAGAGTCGCCCTTGGAAACTGAGATCAAGTCCCAGGGTGGCTTTCCACAGAGCATCGGGAATCTCAGCCAGGATATCACATGATTTTATTATGAAAGACTTGGCAGCCATAGATGAGATTCAAAACAAACATGGACCTCACACTCTAGACCTCAATGGGCCTGGGTTCATGTGATCTTTTGGCCACTCTTTGGGAAGCCTTGACTGTGAGAATTCTCCAGAGCTTTCATTGAAATGAGCTTCCATACCATTTAATGGTTCTTGAAAGAATTGAAACCTACAGTGCCTCCAACTTCATCCGTGAAAAATGCTAGATAAATACCAAGAAATTTTTGAAATTCCCATAACCAGGTGTCAGAGGAGAACATTTGGATGTCCTGTTGCTGATCAGGAGTGTTCCAGACAGTGGTTTGATTGACTGGGTTTCATGAAAATGGTGTAGAACTGAAATGCCAGTATGTTGGAGCCTGCTGAGTATTGGGCCCAGAACTGTGGTGTGCAGGTGTGGGATAAAACATTTGTTTTGGGGCCATTTGGATCTACCATTGACTTCCAAATGGCTTGTGACTGACATGGTGCAGCCAGCAGACCCTTATATGTAAAGGCATCTTGTTATATGGAGAGGTTTCAGGGCAATGTTCCGAATCAGGTTGCTATCTTCAAGTGGGCAAGCTATGTGGGATAGAATCCTGGTTGGTGCATTCTCCTGCAGACTCTGACCGACCACACGTGACAGAACTACCTTCAGCACTGTGTCCCAGTTGAACTTCTTGTATTTCGTAGAGCAAATACCAAACTCCCAGTGCAGCAGCAAGAAACACCATGAATAGTGGAGGATGACTAAATGGGTACACAGTCCACACAGGGAGACACTTAGCCTTCAGTGGCCACAGTTTACCTACAAAGAGAGAATTCAGCACTTTGCCTCATTTTCATTGGAAAATAAGAAACCAATTTCTTCAGGTCACATAGATGCAGAGCCAGCTTTGATGGTCTCACAACAAAGGAAGCTAAAGCTCCTGAAAACAACATATATTTCAAGTGCCCAACCTCAGAGGCAGTTTCTCAAAAAGTCGTTAGGCCAGCAGAGCTCCATGTTTGTGGAGTGTTTACCTGTTAGACAAGGATGCAAGAAAAGACCACTGACTCCAATTAAAATCAAATTAAACTAAGCTTATTATTTTCACCAGCCAGGCTAACTCTCCCTCCCAAAACGGCCGGAACAAGACAGCAACCCCAACTTACCTACAGCCCAGCTTTAAAGCCCAGAAAGTTACACAAAAGGGGGGTTAGAGATAACAGAACTCGCACAAGCATCACACTAATGGTAGTTTATATATATATATATATATATATATATTTTTTTTTTTTTTTTGCTGGCCCCAACATCAGAATTTGTGAGGACCATTAGACCCTCAGAGATGGTCATTGTCTGTCCAGGGAAGGCCAATATTTATGATGTGTCGCTAATGTTTCACAGAGTGCTGCTATCTGGTCAGAGAGCCAGACATGGGTGAGTTCAAGGCATGGGCAGGCATTCCAAGCAGGTTCAGAATTTGCAGTAATTTATAGTAAAGCCAAAATTATCTTATCATGGCTTTGTGGCAAGATGGCTCCCAATTTTAATAAAAGATCAGTTTGGGCCTATCATTCCCCCCTTTTCTTATGTGTTCCTTTCAAATCTTTGATAGATTAAGGGAAGTGCACTGAGGAAATTTAAATCCCTCAGGTAACAGTCTCTAAATTTCTAGAACTCACCCATAACGGGTCTCCCTGATTTTACCTGACTTAATTAATTACGTATATTGATAGTCTATTTATTTTTGGCTCCATTGTTGTAAGAAGGGAGGCCTCACGCATTTTGGATTCTTCTGCGCTGAGAGAGGGTGACGTAAGGGTCATGGCATGAGGGACATGAGTTGCCTTTTAGAATTTAGTTGAGGGACATGAGTTGCCTTTTAGATTTCAGCTTGGTTTGAAGTCTGGTTGGGGAAGAACAGGTTGTAAAGTCATCTGGGAATGGGTTCTTCTATGAGAGTAACAAAAACCATGAGTAATGAATAAATGTTGCAGCAGCTGGAACATGTCACCGTATAGAAGTTCCCTCACCATTCTTTAATATCCTCAGTTATCAGGACTGTCAACTTAATATTTAATTTTTTGTTTTACAGTTGTCCCTCCCCATAAGATACAGTTTATTAATTTAATGTCATCTGATCTTGCAAAATCCTTTTTCTAGTATGACCTCTGTGTCTAATAGAGAAACCTTTAATTCTGTTACTCAGGGCTGGATAATCGTACTAGCAAACACCAAGCCTACCTCTGTAGGTTAGGAATATCTGTAGGCCCTAAACTAAATTTTCTGCCTCTGGCAGCTCCTCTTAATAGTCTCTTTTTATAGTTATCAGGCATTCCTGTCTGAGAATCCTTCTTTGTAACCTCCAGTCTTACTTATTTTGGGAGGCTAACATAAAGTGTATACCTTAAAATATTAATATTTGTTTTCTTGGCCGATTCATTTAACTTTAATTTTAAATCCTAATCTTAAACATCCAGCAAATAAATTTTAACAGCCTTATATTGAGAGTACTGGGCTTTAATATCTATAACTTAATTATTATTTATCTTTTCATTAATTGGGATATGTATTATTCTGTCTGTCTTGTAGGTGATGACTTATTATCTTAAATTAACCCATGTTGTGTTATTAAAGCAACACTTCTGTAAAAGACTAACAGGGAATCTTTAGATCACTTATAAGCAAATTAAAAATAAAATTTTTTAACAAGAGTAAAAATACTTAGTTTCTGTAATAGCTACCCTGAATTTTTTGGCTGAGTTATACATTATATGCCCTGTTTGAGATCCTAGTAATCTTCACAGAAAAACAAAAGAACTTTTGAACATAACTTTAAATGAAATAAAATCTGACCTACTCCTTTTGTAGTCATTCTCACATGTAGTAAGATGGGACACAGAGCCTTATCTCAGGTAAGGCAGGCCTCTTTATAAATATTAAGTGTTTTAGTTCTAAAGCTGATCATTGTTTTTTAAATATCATTTTACAAAGTTTACATAAATTGTTTGAGGTCACATGAACATTATCTAACATCATATGACACCACATTTAAAACATGGATTAAAGAAAGGCTGAAAGATTTTAACCTTTACATATATTAGGCTCTGATTAACTTAAAAATACATTTAAATTGTTCCCCAATGAAAAAAGTAACATAAAACTTTACATATCTTATTGATAACAGGTAAATAAATCCCCAGTACATTTTTTTTTACCATACAACTTCAGAATACCAGCTTGATATAATGCTCTTTAAATGTTTCTAACTTACAGACTTGTATACCTGGAAGATATGAGCACATTAATAGCATCAATATTACATTGATATTTCTAGATTAACCAAGTTTAGCTTTTAAAGAAATGGCAGTAGAGTGCTCTAAAATAACAGTTCTTATTTAATCAGTTGTTTAATTTTTATGGTTGCTTGCTCTAGAAAAAATAAAACTTAATAAACACAATGTTATGGGTAAACTTATGTTTTCAGAAATTTTTGTCTCTTTAACACATGACTGATTTTTAAAATCTGATACAGACCTTAGTAAATCAATCGGGTATCTAACAAATGTACTCAAGAATGAGAAATTCCACATCAAATTTACTTTACTTATTTATTAAAATATTAGACAAATGTATTGAACAGTGTAAACCATTTTTTTGTTGAAGGAAAAGTCCTAGAATCAAGGCATTTTAGACATTTTGTAGATATTAATATTTTACTAGATTTTTGAACACCTTTAAAAACTTGTAAGCTTAAATTTAAAAACATTTATTTTTATCTGTTTATCCAATTTAAATTGAACAATTTTAATCACGTGAATTAAAGATCTTTGGATCCACTTTTTTTAAATTAATTTTTATTGTAGGTTGTTCAAAACATTACATAGTTCTTGATATATTATATTTCACACTTGATTCAAGTGGATGATATAAATTTCATGATTTATCCATTCGTCTATTGAATGGCATCTAGGTTGCTTCCACAGTCTTGCTATTGTGAATTGTGCTGCTATGTACATGGATGTAGCAGTGTCCCTATAGTGTGCTCTTTTTAGGTCTTTAGGGAATAGACCGAGTAGGGGAATAGCTGGATCAAATGGTGGTTTTATTCCCAGCTTTCCAAGAAATCTCCATACTGCTTTCCAATTTGGCCGCACCAATTTGCAGTCCCACCAGCAATGTACAAGAGTACCCTTTTCCCCACATCCTCGCCAGCACTTGTTGTTGTTTGACTTCCTAATGGCTGCTAATCTTACTGGAGTGAGATGGTATCTTAGGGTGGTTTTGATTTGCATTTCTCTGACTGCTAGAGATGGTGAGCATTTTTTCATATACTTGTTGATTGATTGTATGTCCTCCTCTGAGAAATTTCTATTCAGGCCCTTGGCCCATTTGTTGATTGGGTTATTTGTTATCTTATTGTCTAATTTTTTGAGTTCTTTGTATATTCTGGATATTAGGGCTCTGTGTGAAGTGTGAGGAGTAAAGATTTGTTCCCAGGACGTAGGATCCCTATTTACCTCTCTTATTCTTTCTTTTGCTGAGAAAAAAAATTTTAGTTTGAGTAAGTCCCATTTGTTGATTCTAGTTATTAACACTTGTGCTATGGGTGTCCTATTGAGGAATTTGGAGCCCAACCCCACAGTATGTAGATCATAGCCAACTTTTTCTTCTATCAGACGCCATGTCTCTGATTTGATATCAAGTTCCTTGATCCACTTTGAGTTAACTTTTGTGCATGGCAAGAGAAAGGGATTCAGTTTCATTTTGTTGCATATGGATTTCCAGTTTTCCCAACACCATTTGTTGAAGATGCTATCCTTCTTCAATTGCATGCTTTTAGCCCCTTTATCGAATATAAGATAGTTGTAGTTTTGTGGATTGGTTTCTGTGTCCGCTATTCTGTACCATTGGTCCACCCACCTGTTTTGGTACCAGTACCCTGCTGTTTGTGTTACTATTGCTCTGTAGTATAGATTGAAGTCTGGTATAGCTATCCCGCCTGATTCACACTTCCTGCTTAGCATTGTTTTTGCTATTCTGGGTCTTTTATTTTTCCATATGAATTTCATGATTGCTTTCTCTATTTCTACAAGAAATGCCGTTGGGATTTTGATTGGCATTGCATTAAACCTATAGAGAACTTTTGGTAATATCGCCATTTTGATGATGTTAGTTCTACCTATCCATGAACAGGGTATATTTTTCCATCTTCTAAGATCTTCTTCTATTTCTCTCTTTAGGTTTCTGTAGTTTTCATTGTATAAGTCTTTCACCTCTTTTGTTAGGTTGATTCCCAAGTATTTTATTTTATTTGAGGATATTGTGAATGGGGTGGTTGTCCTCATTTCCATTTCAGAGGATTTGTGGCTGATATACAGGAATGTCTTTGATTTATGTGTGTTGATATTATATCCTGCCACTTTGCTGAATTCATTTATTAGCTCTAGTAGTTTCTTTGTAGACCCTTTTGGGTCTGCTAGGTATAGAATCATGTCATCTGCAAATAGTGATAATTTGAGTTCTTTTCCTATTTTTATGCCTTTAATTTCTTTCGTCTGTCTAATTGCTCTGGCCAGTGATTCGAGAACTATGTTGAACCGAAGTGGTGAGAGAGGGCATCCCTTAAAATTTGTTTTTATGAGTGCTTTTTTTATTATGAGTGCTCCTTATATATGTTAATTTCTGTATCATATATATGATTAAGAATATATATATATATATATATATATATATATATATATATAGACATACAACAAATAACAAAAGTGTGCACACATAATAATAGTAAAGGCCTTGTAGCTTTTAGCAGGTGAAATCTCCATTGCCATGTTTTAAAAACTCCACAGTTGGTCAAAGATAGAACTGATCAGAAAAACATTAACCTAGGTCTGTAGGATCAAAATTATGAGTTAGAAAAATTAAAGGATCTAAGGAAAAAAATAAGAGTCCTAGAAAAAATAACTGACCAGTAATTAGTAAATACCATACTATTTACTTCTTTTTTTTCCTTAAGCCTCATATCAGTCTCCTACTGATCTTGCAGGCTTCTTTCATTTTCATTTCAATCTAAGTCCTGGCTGAGGTCTGGAAGGAGCAGGAAAAAACTGCTATTCTGAGCAGACACCTCAGGCCTAACGCATTTTAAACATAATTTTCCAGATAGGATGTTGAAAATTTTGATACAAGTTTAAGACAAAATTTACAAAATTTTATATCTTTACATCTTGTGTTGTCAACAGATACCATACTATGATTTACTATCCTTGTCCAAATTAATGCACTGGTACACACAGTGACATTTTCCCAGGCTACCCAATTAAAAATTGGTGAAAAAAAAAAAGACTGAATGATTGGAAAATTTCTTGCCAACTTGGAAGTAGAGTTCTTTAGTTTTCCATCCTAAGTATTTAAGTTCTCTGGCATGAATTATCTGAAATCATAAACTAAACAATTATCTGAATCTGACTTTTAACGGCAAGATTCTGCAATGCTTCAAAAACCCAATAAGCTACCAGATTGTTACAATAAAACATCATCATTTAGACACACATTCAGGTAAAATCATTCCCAAGAAACAATATATAATATCAACACATTATTGCACATGTCTTAAAGTGCCAGAAACAAAGACACACGACAGACAGAAAGGAGCTTCAGACTATGACTGACAGACAGAAGCCTTTAAAACAGAGCAGATAAGAGAAAAATCTCCTACACCAGTTGCACCACAGATCTCCCCACAAGGGGACCAGATGTTTTCTCAGAGGAGCATCCTGAAATGTAAAATCAAGGGTCTCCATAGTGACTTTCCTGCATTTAGTGTCCCCTTTTTTTCCCTCTTTTTTAAGATGACAGAGGTGGCATTATCGTTAAATTGCAGGGAAAGACCTAGGGAATTCTCTGAAAAAATAAGGCTTCAGCAGCTGCTGGGAGTCCCTCAGTCCCTCCTTTTACTTACAGGATTTGGTCCTCTGGTTCAGTTCCACCACAAGCATGCTCCATCTCCTAACATTTCTGTAGTCAGCTCTCAAAAAGTTCCAGGGTGCTGGTGGGTTATCAAAATTTGTAACTTAAAGTTGGGTTCCTGAACTTGAAGCCAATTAATGCCAATTTAAAAATGAGGACAGGGTTTTGAGAAAAAAAAAAACGAAGTTTTATTGCTTTGCTAACAAAGATAAACACAGGGACTCTGCCCAAAGGTTGTGACTCTCTTTATCTGGAGGGACAAGGGATTTTAAAGGAGTTTCACTTATTAACCTGGGAGATACTCAGTTCTTAGGTCCCCCGCAGGCACTGCCCTCTGCAGTGAGTGTGCTCCAGTTAGCCAGGTAGGGGCTTCTCTCAAACTGCTTAACAAACGGGTGTAAAGTTCATTGCAGTTCCTTTAAACTCAGTCCAAAGGGTGTCAGGCTTACTTGCTTTATTTTCATGTCCGATATCCTTAAGTTTTCACCACAGAAATCACACAACAAAATGCACAAAAACAAACAAACAAAAAACATATAGAACACAGAACAAAACAACAACAACAACAAAAAATAAATAAATAAACAGAAATCCGGCGCCGAAACAGGAAAACAGAGGAGCAATGCAATGTCTTCCTAAAGCTCCCGTAGGAGCGCATGCGTGCCCGTTGGCACCTCTCTACCCTTCCAGATGAATTCCCTAGAGAACAGAACAGATGACAGAATGATTCTTGTTACTGTCCCAGACAGGAGTATATGTGAGCCTCCTCAGTCCACCTCTCTGTCATCAGAAGAGATCTCCCTTAACCGGATATCAGATGTTATAAAGGCAATAATTACCTATGGAAGCCTCCTCCACCAGGTGCTTGCTTATAGTTTTAATGCGGTGGTTCACTGCAGTGCTCCCTGAACTGAAGGCTAACTCCAAGGCCTTGGACCATCTCAAGTTGCACAAACCCTAGAGTTGCTCTCAAGCTTGGAGCCCTGGAAGGAAGGCCAACTTCAGAATTTACAGCAGTCTGGTCTTGTGATCTTGTCCGGCAGGGTCATCTCACTGGGGAACTCCAAAATATTAGACCAGGAACACATGTAAAGACCACTGACTCCTAGTAAAATCAAATTAAGGCAAGCTAATTATTTCAAAGGGAAATAATTTAGATTGCCATATATATTGCTACTTTTTAATGTCTGTGTGTGTGTGTGTTTCATATATATATATATATATATATATATATATATATATATATATACTCTCCAGATTTTTCAAAATATGAAATATATGTGTCTTATTATACACTCCCTAAATTCATTCATATTCATATATGTGGATTTATGATCAACTTTTCACAAGATTATTATCAGAAATATTCATCCACCTGAAATAAATATTTGTTTCCTAGTACTGAAAACAAACTTCAGTGAATGGTGCACACAAATCCTAATATTTCTACAGTAACTCACCCAGTTTAACATCAATGCGTATAGATTCCTAAGGGACATGAAGTGTATTTTGACGTTCATTTTTATTCAACTCTGGTACATTACTATTTCTTCAGTTAATGCACATCATAGGATAAATACTTCATCCACAATTTATCAAATTGATAGGCATTTGTTTCACTTTCAATCACTTCCTGATTCAGAACACATGTATTCCTTAATGTTTCTTGACTGCTCGTTTCATGAGACTTCTTTCCAAACACATTATTTTCAATTTCCATTATCGCTTTGAAGCAAATCTCACACACCCGTCTTGATAAACCATTAAAGTAATATTACCATTATATGTATAATTGGTTGGAATTAATGATTGTATATCAATATAAGATTTTCTGCATATTTTCAGATATAAATTCAATCGATTATTTAAAGTGTAATCAGTTATATTATTTATTCACAGTATGGTCCTTTCATGCTTTATCTCTACATACATAGACACAGGGTACACCTCTTTGTACCCCCAATATTAATTTATATGTCTTCAAAATATTGCTCCCAGAAATGGTGGAAGAAATACTCTGTCAACTGATCTACATATACATTTTATCACAGTAATATTCTGACACAAAATGCAAAGTTCACACTTATGATTGTATCAAAGACTAAATGGAATGTAAACATGGATTACTAAAAAAATCCATGTCCAATTTGGCTAATGCTCTCAAATGTCAATCCTATTAATGATTACATATTTGTTTCTTCCTAAGATTATATATTCAAATTCAACCCTGTTGAAAATATCTAATACTATCACTCACTTTATACTTTGTCTGATTTCATAATGTCTCTATAGATATCTGCTTTCCTACATATTTTCCCCAGTTCATCATTGTGACTCATTCTCCACATGTGCTGACATTGACATTCACTCACTAACCGAAACCCTGTTGCTAAGGAACTTTTGGTCCAATTCCTATACTCACTCTTTTTTCTAAACTTACTTACTATCTTCCTAATCCACCTACTGTCCCCTTTTGACTGGATATTCTCTTCGACATTCAATCATCCAAGGTACAATGTCCTATGCCATTTTATATTGATTTATCTGAGACATCTGTGCAGAACATAATTCAAAGCTAAGTGTCACAATCAAAGGCCCAATTCCCTTCTGGGCTTCAAATCTTACCTAGATTTCTGTTTTCATACTTACATTTCACCTATTTATTCTTGTAAATATCGCAGATTCCCAATACCATTATTCATCCTGCAGAATGATTCCTAACTCAAATCGAATATGTTATTAATCCTAACCATACACTCTTCCATCAATCTAACTTTACAAAAGAGTAGGGACACAGTTTGTCTTACAATACAGGAATGTAGGGGATCTTCCACCTGCTGAGAACCTCAAAGGTCCTTACAGAAATGATCCCTGGAGAAGATGTTGACAGCTATGGAAGACCTGAGAGAGAAAAATTCATTTTCCATGGAAAACAACCAGGTCAAAATGAAGGGATGTGTCTGAATCAGCCTCTCTCTTCTTAATGTAGAGTAGTTGGACCAAATCAGGCATGTGTGTAGAGCTGTTCCCGGGTGCCTATTTTTGATATACAATTCTTAGCTTGAAGTGTCACAGTAAGTAGGGGCAGGCTCCATCTCATGGGAACCTAGGAAGCAACTTTTAGGACAAAGTGTTTGCCAAGGCAGTGACCTCATTCAGTTTCTGAATGAAGTGACCTACCTCTCTTCTTTGGTGATGGAACTCTCTGAACTGGGGATCCAAGAAGCCAGGCACCCAGAGTCAGTCCCAGTCCCAGTCCCAGTGGGCTCACATGTTTGTATTTACCAAGGACAGAGTCAGACTTTCTTGGTACCTACTGATGTGAGGATGGCCAAATGCCAGGAGAGCTCTGAAGAGGGCCAGTTCATGAGAAAGCAGGCAGTGTCTCACCACTGGCTCCTGAAAACTTCACTGAGTTGGCCAAGGAGACTAGATCTGAGAGAGTTTCCCAATACTATTATTCATCCCGAATAATGATTCCTAACCCAAATTGAACATGTTATTAACCCTAACATACACTGTTCCCTCAATCTAACTTTACAGAAGAGCGGGGACAGTGTTGGTCTTACAATACAGGAATGTAGGGGATCTTCCACCTGCTTTGAAACTCAAAGGTCCATGCAGAAATCATTCCTGGAGAAGATGTAGGCAGCTATGAAGGACTTGAGAGAGCAAAAGTCATCTTCCATGGCATACAACCTGGTCAGGATAAAGGATTGTATCTGAATCAGCCTCTCTCTTATTAATGTAGAGAAGATGGATCAAACCAGGCCTGTGTGGAGAGCTATTCCTGAGTGCCTATGGTTTATATACCATTCTAACTTGTGAAAGTGTCACAGGAAGTAGGGGCATCCTCCATCTCAAGAGACCATAGAAAGCAACTGTTAGGACAAAGTGGTTGCCAAGGGAGTGACCTCTTTCAGTTTCTGAAGGAAGTGACCTCACGTCACTTCCTTGGTGTTGGAACTCTCTGAACTTGGGATCCAGGAAGCCAGGCACCCATTGCCAGTCCCAGTCCTACTCCTAGTGGGCTCACTTCTTTGGATTTACCAGGGACAGAGTCAGTCTTTCATGGTACCTACTGATGTGGGGATGGCCAAATGCCAGAAGAGCTCTGAAGAGGGGCCTTTCCTGAGAAAGCAGGTAGTGGCTCATGCTGGCTCCTGAAATCTTCACAGAGTTGGCCACGAAGACCAGATCTGAGACAAGACAGGCTATTTTTGGGGAACATAGTATGACCCACCAGTCATAGATTACTCCAGATAGTCACAGATGTACTTGGGGGAAGCAGGTGCCTTTGTGGGTGTGGGTGTGGGATTCTGGTTTTGTCTCATGTTCTGAGAATAGGTTAACCAGTACCCTGGTTATTAATTGGTAGTTACATTATGCTTATTGACCCCAGAACTCAGGACAGGTAGAAAAAATAAATAGAACCATTAAATAGACCTTTACGAAATTAATCTTAGAGACCTGCATAAAAGATTGGACTATGCTCCTGCCTTATGCACTGTTTCATGCAAAAAATACTCCCTCTGTTTCTTTGTGTAACCTCACCACCTGTGAAATTCTCTATGGTGCCCTTCCTCCAGTAAGGGACCTAACCCCAACTCTAAGACCTAAGGATCCCTTCCACACCCCCTAGCTTGACAGACTTAAAGCTCTTGAAAGAACTCATTGATATCTGTTCAAACAGCTGGCCACGGCCTACCAAACTGGGGACAAGGGGACTCCACTTCAATATAATGTAAGAGACTTCATCTACATAAGAAGACATCAGGTTTCATTCCTGGAACCCCGATGGAAAGGAACATACCAGGTACTACTTATAACACCTACATCAGTAAATGTATACGGAATCAATTCCTGGATCCATGCCTCTCATCTCAAGCCTGCGCTCTGTCTAGACTCTTGCTGGAAACTGGAAATGACTAGTAACCCTTTCAAATTGTGTATTCACCATATGAATAAGGCTATAGACTCTCCCCTTGGCCACCAGTAGTCCTAAACCTCATCAGGTGGTTCATCAGCGATGGCTGATCACAAATCCTACTAGAGAAGAAGTATGGTCTATCTCGCTTACAGCCCCCATAGGGACCTGGTGGCCATCTCTCCACCCAGACATTTGTCAGCTGGCTATAGGTTTTTTCTATTGGGATATATCTGATAAAGTGGATCCCACTAAAATTCTATTAAATACCTTCTGTATCATCGATAATGGAAACAAACATTATGGATGTAGGGACACGCGAGCAAGATGCAGGTTGGCTAGCCCAGATTACTATGTTTGCATGGCAGACTATCAAAGCCACAAAGAGCCACGGCTGTGAGGGGAAAAAGCCAACTTCTTCTGTAAGTCATGGGTATGGTAGCATACAGGGACTGCCTGGTGGAACCCAAACTCCCCATCAAATTCAGTACACAGCATTGGCCATATTACCAATTAGACAACCAAAACCGATGGACCCCAGAAGGCTCTCTAGATCCTCAAATTATGCATGACATTTTTAACTTCTACAAGTGATCAAAAGAGTGGAAGGAGATTCCCCTATGTGAAGACCTTTTCCCTCCTTCACTCACGTCCTTAACTATGCTTCTCCAATAGATCCTAACCCTCAGCCTTCTGCTCCAGACTCTCTGCTTTCACTCCCACCTCAGCAACCTGATTTCTCCCCTCCATTTACTAGATCAAAAAACCAAACCTCGGCCGGTTCTCAGACCATTGCGCCCTTGCTGAGTTATCAGGTGCTGAGGTACCCCTCCACCCACTCAGTCCTCTTTTCTCCAGTAAGTGCCCAGAGCAGGTCCCATCAGGTCCTCTTACCAGGTAACCCAAAGCTCAAACCAGCTGAGGAGATCCCTCAGACCACTATCCAAGATGTAATGAAAGTGACCTTTAAAGTTGCCTTGTCATCATTGAAAACAGGTGACTAAGAATTTAAAGTCCCTCACAGGCTTTTTGGGATACTCACTCCTGTCGTCCCCTCTGCTCTACCTGTTCTACTGCTCAAGTTTTTGTTGTCAGGAAACTCACAAACCCCTTTCCCAATATTCTTTTACATCTCTCCTTCCTAATTCTCAGATAAACGGAGCTGCTCTCAGCCTTGCTTTCCACGTCTTGCCCCTCTTTACCAGGCCCACAGAAAAGTCTTATATGACCTTCTCCAGAAGTCTTCACCATTGCTGACTTTAGGACTTTCAGCAAAAGAGTCCCTATAAAAGAATTCAATGTAGATAAACTCCGTGTTTTCATGTCGCCCTGTTCTACTTGGCCAGTGGCTGGAAAAATCAGCACTCCTAAGCTAGACACCCCCTTACGAGTTTTTCACAAAATAAGTGAACAAGGCCTCTGGCCTTGAACTGGGGATTCACAGAGATGGCTACAATTCTAAGTAGAGAAGTTACCAACTAGGCTCCATGGTAACAGCTGGCAGGGAGAAAAAAAGAGAAAAAAAAAAGCTCTCCCTGTCCCAAGTGTCCTTGAAAAGTTAACTTGCCGAGAAGAGAGGAAAAAATAACAGAAACAAAAACTGCTTTTTGTGAACTTCTGCAGACTGTGAACTTCTGAGCCCCGTCCCTTACATGTTGGGTACAAATTCTGAAACTACCTAAACTTGGGGTTCAGAAGATTAATTGATTACAACAGAAGCAATACCCTCTAAATCCGTTTGCAACCAAATAGGGCTGTTTCCCTGTCTTCGGTGCTATCTTAGATTCCTTTCCTTTTCCGTACCTACAACAGTATAATTCTATATACTTAAACATTGTTTATGTTTTCATGAAATGGTCAACAGATGTGATTAATTATGTAATGGTGCAGATGTTTCCCAGAGTGTTCTAGGATGATGCATGTTCATTTAAAGATCAAATCGGAGGGCATACAACCTGTTTCCACGGGGAACCTGTATCTCTCACTTTAGCCATCCTATTAGGAATAGGAGTTGCTGCAGGAGTGAGCACAGGAACCCTAGTCCATGGGACACAACAAATGACCCAATTAGAAGCAGCAATAGACCCAAAATTAAAGATAATAAAACCTCCATCACAGCTTTACAGGAATGTTTAACCTCTCTCTCTGAAGTTGTTTTACAGAACAGGCGAGGGTTAAACCTTCTCTTCATGAGAGAAGGGGGACTTTGTGCTGCATTGAGGGAAGAAGGTTGTTTTTATGCCGACCATACTGGAGTTGTATAAGAACCTATGAGTATATTAAGAAAATGCCTTTAAGAGTGTCAACGAGAGAGAGAGGCCCAAAAAGGGTGGTTTGAGTCTTGGTTCACACAGTCCCTCTGGTTAACTATGCTTTCATCAGCCCAGGCCTGTCCATTAATAATCCTCATATTATTGCTAACTGTAGGACCCTGTTGGCTCAACCATGTAGTTTCCTTTCTCGAAGCTCAAATTGGACAATTTAAACTTATGGTAATCAGACAACAATATATCCCACTAGGAGACATAAAATGTGACACCCTTCAATGATCACTTTCATGATTAAAAGTAACCAGAAGAAGAATTGGGGAATAAAAAGTTAATAAAATAGGTACTTGTCACTTCCTATTTTTCTGTATGCTTAATAAAACACTGTTGAAATCTTGAGAACTGTTTGCTAATCTTGTTCCCAGAATGTGCTGTCCCCAACTCCCAAACTGCAGAATGTACTCCATCATCCCGTTGAAAGCAAACTGCCCACTCTCCCTGACGCATCAATAAATTTCCCTCCCTGCCCTCTCCAAGGAAAGTATATAAGCTCTGTTTAAGCTGTTCTCAGGACTCTCTGCTCTATTCAAGTGAGCTCTGAGCCCCAGCATGCTGGACCCTCAATAAACCCTTTGTTGTTGCATGAGACAGTCTCTTGGTGGTCTCTTCCTCCTATGCCTGCCCGACCATTACAATATTCCAACTCTATATTCTTATAAATATCTCAGGTTCCCAATACCATTATTCATCCAGCAGAATAATTCCTAACCCATATCAAACATGTTATTAAACATAACCATACACTCTTCCCTCAATCTAACTTTACAGAAGAGCAGGCACAGAGTTGGTATTACAATACAGGAATGTAGGGGATTGTTCATCTGCTGAGAACCTCAAAGATCCATGCAGATATGATCACTGGAGAAGATGTAGGCAGCTATGAAGGACCTGAGAGAGCAAAAGTCATCTTCCATGGAAAACAACCTGGTCAGTATGAAGGGTTGTGTCTGAATCAGGCTCTCAAATTTTAATGTAGAGAAGATGGACTAAACCAGGCCTGTTTGGAGAGTTGTTCCCGGGTGCCTATGGTTCATATACCATTCTAACTTGTGAAACTGTCACAGGTAGTAGGGGCAGCCTGCATCTCATGGGACCCTTGGAAGCAAATGTTAGGACAAAGTGGTTGCCAAGGCAGTGACCTCATTCAGTTCCTGAAGGAATTGACCTCACCTCACTTCCTTGTTGATGGAACTATCTGAACTTGGGATCCAGGAAGCCAGGCACACAGAGCCAGTCCCAGTCCCAGTCCCAGTGGTCTCACTTGTTTGGATTCACCAAACACAGAGTCAGTCTTTCTTGGTACCTACTGATGTGAGGATGGCAAAATGCCAAGAGAGCTCTGAAGAGGGGCCTTTCCTGAGAAAAAGGTAGTTGCTCAATGCTGGCTCCTGACAACTTTACAGAGTTGGCTAAGGAGTACAGATCTGAGAGAGAACATGCCATTTAAAGGGAACATACTGTGGCCCACTAGTCAGAGGACACTCCAAATAGTCTCAGAATTACTTAGGGAAAGGAGGTGCCTTTATGGGTGTAGGTGTAGGTTTGTCTTTTTCACTTGTTCTGAGAATAGGTATCAAAGGCGGTTTGTTTGGATTGAGTGAACTCTTTCTGGTAAGTACTTTGACAAGGCGAGTGTTTTTATGTCTGTATATAAAACGGTGTTCGTGGTTGTAGACATAAGAAGAGAGAATGCATCAATGGATGTGTCCTGTCTAGTAGAAAGCTTGCCAGCCTTCATACTGCCGAATTTATGAATGGACAGCTGCTTGACTTATGGATGGGCAACATCTGCTATCCTCCAAAGTTCCTGTTTTCTTCCTGAATTCTGGCCTCTCTAAAGAATAGGCTCATGCTTTGGTGTCCAAGATATGTACCACCTCCAAGCTCTGTGACATGGACATGTACTGGATACCTGAAGGGAATGACGAGCTTCTTTGAAAACTCAGATATCAGTATGACCAGTAAAGTCTCAGTGGAGAAAGCCTGCTTTGTGCCTTTTGCTTACCTATTGTTTTATTGCCCTGAATGTCAGGAAGGTCTCTGCCTCAGGCCTCCCCTTTGTGAAGCCTGAAGAAAAGAGTTCTCAAATTGAAATGAATGGGCATCACCTGTGGCTCTGTGCTTAATTGCTTTGGAAAGGGATGTGTCTGAATCAGCCTCTTGGCACTGTGTGAGGCTGTGGCTTAGATTCTCAGCACTAGATGGATCCAAAGAAATATCTCATGTGTGCATCCAATACAAAAATGGCTAAAAGAGCAGATATTGTAGATGAAGTCTCTCGCCTTCCTATGTAAAGTTCCTGACCTCCATTAAGTGAGAATAGTGATACTTTGGGTCAAATGAGATATTTAAAGCCCTGTAGAGGCTAGCCTATAGGTGCATGGGTTTTCTCATGATTCCAATTCACATAAAGAATCTAAACCGCACAGTAATTAGGCCTCAAATTGGAGAAGCAAAGCAGCATTAACGGCATGCCTACTTGATCACTCTTGGTTAACAGGAAGGGTGTCTAGGCCACACAGACTTTAGGAAAATGAGGGAAAAAGGGAGCTTATTTTGGACACTGTTGTGGGCTGCGCCCCTCATGGAAACCTGCTACCAGAGGTAATGATTAGTGTCTATATGGAAGAAGATGAGGGCCATGTGGGAGTGTTTTGGTTTTAATTGTGGACATTTGTATCGTGGTTGGAAGAGATGACTGGGTCCACCTGGGCTTGAACTCTGGTGTGACTCCCATTAGAGACTGAGTTCTGGAACTGACCTCAGAGCAGTATTGCCATGAATTTTGTCGGGATTTTATTAGGCCACGCATGAGAGTGACCCTTGGAAACTGAGATCTAAGGCCAGTGTTTATTTCCACAGAGCACTGGGAATCTCAGCCAGGATATAACATGATTTTATTTTTAAAGACTTGGCAGCCATAGTTGAGAGTCAAAACACACATGGAACTCACATTGTAGACCTCAATGGGTCTGGCTTCATGTGACCTTTTGGCCACTCTTTGGGAAGACTTACCTGTGAGAGTTCTTCAGAGCATTCATTGAAATGAGCTTCCTCACCATTTAATGGTTCCTGAATTAATTGAAACCCAAAGTGCCTCCAACTTCATCCTTGAAAAATGGCTAGATTAATACCATGAAATTTTTGAAATTCCCATGACCAGGTGGCACTGGAGAAACTTTGGATGTCCTGTTGCTGATCATGAGTATACCAGACGGTGCCTTGATTGACTGGGTTTCATGAAAATGGTGTAGATCAGATATGCCAGTAAGTTGGAGCCTGCTGAGCAGTGGGCCTAGAGCAAAGTTGGGCAGGTGTGTGACACAAAATATGCACTGGGGCCATTTCGATCTGCCATTGGCTTCCAAATGCCTTGTGACTGACAGGATGCAGCCAGCAGACCCTTATTTGTAAAGGCATCTTGTTATATGGAGAGTTTTGACCCTGTCCCTTACTTTTGGAAACTCCTCTACCACCTCCAAGTTTGTGAACTCCTGATCATATTCCATTCCAGATTTGTATTCTCAGAATTCCTAACTCTTTTTCCCTAATTGTGTCTTACTTGGGGTGAAAGTATTGTCAAGGCATTGTTCTGGATGAGAGTGGGAAAAATTTTGTGTAGCACATATTTGCATACACATTGGATTCATTTTCCAATTTTCCATTCAGAATACTAAATCCCTGACACTAACATATACCCTATTAGACTCTGACTACTAATCCTAATATGGTGGAGTAAAATAACCCAAACGGAATAGAAATACAAGCAGTTCAGAGAAGGCATGGTGTGTAGTTGGAATTGTCTTTTGCATTATATTGGGTAAAAGGTATAAACTAGTTAATTTTTTTATTGAAAGAGTTCTCCATGTGTTTTTAAAGTAAACAAATGTATGAATTCGTGTCTCCCTTTCTCCTTAGCATATTCAGCACATGTATTTTTATATGCACATACAGAATCCTACCTGGTACCACTCGTACAATCTTGTGAGGTGGCTTACTTGGCAGATACAAATTGCGAGAAGACATCACAGCTCCTAAACACTGTTGGAACAGAAAATTAAACCTATGGGTGAGCTTCCTAGATGAACAACATTATACATAAATCCATGTTCAGTAAAATGAATATTTTTGCATCTGTGGATGATTTATATTTCATGGTGAATTTCGATTGGCATATATATTGCTACTTTTTAATGTCTGTGTGTATATATATATATATATATGTATATATATATATATATATATATATATATATATATATATATATACAGTCTCCAGATTTTTCAAAATATGAAATATATGTGTCTTATTACACACTTCCTAAATTCATTCATATTCATGTATGTGGATTTATAATCAAATTTCACATGATTATTCTCAGAAATATTCATCCACCTGAAATACATATTTTTTCCTACTAGTGAAAACTAACTTCAGTGAATGTTGCATACAAATCCTAATATTTCTACAGTAACTGACCCAGTTTAACATCAATGCGAGTAGATTCCACTGGGACATACTGTGTGTTTTGACGTTCATTTTTATTCAACACTGGTACATTATGATTTCTTCAGTTTATGCACATC